>NW_026974620.1:0-46617 GCF_015220805.1 Pogoniulus pusillus
TGGGAGCAATGGAGCCAGTCTGGGAGGGAATGGAGCCGGACTGGGAGCACTGGAGCCAGACTGGGAGGGACTGGAGCCAGACTGGGAGCACTGGAGCCAGACTGGGAGGGACTGGAGCCATAGTGGGAGGGACTGGAGCCAGACTGGGAGGCACTGGAGCCAGAGTGGGAGCACTGGAGCCAGACTGGGAGCACTGGAGCCAGACTGGGAGGCACTGGAGCCAGAGTGGGAGCACTGGAGCCAGAGTGGGAGCACTGCAGCCAGAGTGGGAGCACTGTAGCCAGACTGGGAGGCACTGGAGCCAGAGTGGGAGCACTGGAGCCAGAGTGGGAGCACTGCAGCCAGAGTGGGAGCACTGGAGCCAGAGTGGGAGCACTGCAGCCAGAGTGGGAGCACTGGAGCCAGACTGGGAGGGACTGGAGCCAGACTGGGAGGCACTGGAGCCAGACTGGGAGGCACTGGAGCCAGACTGGGAGCACTGGAGCCAGACTGGGAGGCACTGGAGCCAGACTGGGAGCCCTGGAGCCAGAGTGGGAGCACTGGAGCCAGACTGGGAGCCCTGGAGCCAGAGTGGGAGCACTGGAGCCAGACTGGGAGGCACTGGAGCCAGACTGGGAGCACTGGAGCCAGACTGGGAGTCACTGGAGCCAGAGTGGGAGCACTGGAGCCAGAGTGGGAGTCACTGGAGCCAGACTGGGAGGCACTGGAGCCAGATTGGGAGCACTGGAGCCAGACTGGGAGCACTGGAGCCAGACTGGGAGGGACTGGAGCCAGAGTGGGAGCACTGGAGCCAGACTGGGAGGCACTGGAGCCAGACTGGGAGCACTGGAGCCAGACTGGGAGTCACTGGAGCCAGAGTGGGAGCACTGGAGCCAGACTGGGAGTCACTGGAGCCAGACTGGGAGGCACTGGAGCCAGATTGGGAGCACTGGAGCCAGACTGGGAGCACTGGAGCCAGACTGGGAGGCACTGGAGCCAGACTGGGAGCACTGGAGCCAGACTGGGAGGCACTGGAGCCAGACTGGGAGGCACTGGAGCCAGACTGGGAGGCACTGGAGCCAGAGTGGGAGTCACTGGAGCCAGACTGGGAGCACTGGAGCCAGACTGGGAGGCACTGGAGCCAGAGTGGGAGCACTGGAGCCAGAGTGGGAGCACTGGAGCCAGAGTGGAGGCACTGGAGCCAGAGTGGGAGCACTGCAGCCAGACTGGGAGCACTGGAGCCAGAGTGGGAGGCACTGGAGCCAGGGTGGGAGCACTGGAGCCAGAGTGGGAGCACTGGAGCCAGAGTGGGAGGCACTGGAGCCAGAGTGGGAGCACTGGAGCCAGACTGGGAGCACTGGAGCCAGACTGGGAGGCACTGGAGCCAGACTGGGAGGGACTGGAGCCAGACTGGGAGGCACTGGAGCCAGAGTGGGAGGCACTGGAGCCAGACTGGGAGCACTGGAGCCAGACTGGGAGGCACTGGAGCCAGAGTGGGAGCACTGGAGCCAGAGTGGGAGCACTGGAGCCAGAGTGGAGGCACTGGAGCCAGAGTGGGAGCACTGCAGCCAGACTGGGAGCACTGGAGCCAGAGTGGGAGCACTGGAGCCAGAGTGGGAGGCACTGGAGCCAGGGTGGGAGCACTGGAGCCAGAGTGGGAGCACTGGAGCCATACTGGGAGGCACTGGAGCCAGACTGGGAGCACTGGAGCCAGACTGGGAGGGACTGGAGCCAGACTGGGAGGCACTGGAGCCAGAGTGGGAGGCACTGGAGCCAGACTGGGAGTACTGGAGCCAGACTGGGAGCACTGGAGCCAGAGTGGGAGGCACTGCAGCCAGAGTGGGAGCACTGGAGCCAGAGTGGGAGCACTGGAGCCAGACTGGGAGGCACTGGAGCCAGACTGGGAGCACTGGAGCCAGACTGGGAGGGACTGGAGCCAGACTGGGAGGCACTGGAGCCAGAGTGGGAGGCACTGGAGCCAGACTGGGAGCACTGGAGCCAGACTGGGAGCACTGGAGCCAGAGTGGGAGCACTGGAGCCAGAGTGGGAGCACTGCAGCCAGAGTGGGAGCACTGGAGCCAGACTGGGAGCACTGGAGCCAGAGTGGGAGCACTGGAGCCAGAGTGGGAGCACTGGAGCCAGAGTGGGAGGCACTGGAGCCAGACTGGGAGGGACTGGAGCCAGACTGGGAGGCACTGGAGCCAGAATTGGAGGCACTGGAGCCAGAGTGGGAGCACTGGAGCCAGACTGGGAGGCACTGGAGCCAGAGTGGGAGCACTGGAGCCAGAGTGGGAGCACTGGAGCCAGAGTGGAGGCACTGGAGCCAGAGTGGGAGCACTGCAGCCAGAGTGGGAGCACTGGAGCCAGAGTGGGAGGCACTGGAGCCAGAGTGGGAGCACTGAAGCCAGAGTGGGAGCACTGGAGCCAGACTGGGAGGCACTGGAGCCAGACTGGGAGCACTGGAGCCAGACTGGGAGGGACTGGAGCCAGACTGGGAGGCACTGGAGCCAGAGTGGGAGCACTGGAGCCAGACTGGGAGCACTGCAGCCAGAGTGGGAGCACTGCAGCCAGAGTGGGAGCACTGCAGCCAGAGTGGGAGCACTGGAGCCAGAGTGGGAGCACTGGAGCCAGACTGGGATCACTGGAGCCAGACTGGGAGGGACTGGAGCCAGACTGGGAGGCACTGGAGCCAGAGTGGGAGCACTGCAGCCAGAGTGGGAGCACTGGAGCCAGAGTGGGAGCACTGGAGCCAGGCTGGGAGCACTGCAGCCAGAGTGGGAGCACTGGAGCCAGAGTGGGAGCACTGGAGCCAGGCTGGCAGCACTGGAGCCAGAGTGGGAGCACTGGAGCCAGACTGGGAGCACTGCAGCCAGAGTGGGAGCACTGCAGCCAGAGTGGGAGCACTGCAGCCAGAGTGGGAGCATTGCAGCCAGAGTGGGAGCACTGCAGCCAGAGTGGGAGCACTGCAGCCAGAGTGGGAGCACTGCAGCCAGAGTGGGAGCACTGGAGCCAGCCTGGAGGCAGTGCAGTGGTGCCCAGCTGCAGGCAGCAGGGAGCTGGCTCAGGAGGCGACGCTGAGCAGTTCCTGCCCACTCCTGCCCGCGGCTCCCACGCAGCCATGCGGTGCAGAACCAATGGCGCTTGGGGGGGTGCAGAGCTGGGCTCTGGAGTGTGCAGGCAAACAGCACTGCCCTCTGCTGACATCCCCCTGACTATTATGGGCTGTGGCCGGCAGGAGAGGGGCCCCTGTCTGGCCCTGCAGCCCCTTAGCTGCTGCACGCCAGCCCCTAGCTGCCCACAGCCTCACTGCAGCCACTTGGGCCTACTTTGGCCACTTCAGCCTACTTTAGCCCTCTTCATCCCACTTCTGCCCACTTCAGCCCACTTTGGCCCACTTGGTTCTACTTTGACCCATTCGGCCCAGTTTGCCCACTTTGGCCCTCTTCAGCCCACTTCAGCCCACTTTTGCCCCCTTCAGCCCACTTTGGCCCTCTTCAGCCACTTGGGCCCACTTCAGCCCACTTTGGCCCTCTTCAGCCAACTTTGGCCCTCTTTGGCCTACTTTGGCCCACTTTGGCCCTCTTCAGCCCACTTTGGCCCTCTTCGGCCTACTTGTGCCCACTTCAGCCCACTTTGGCCCTCTTCAGCCCACTTGTGCCCACTTCAGCCCACTTCAGCCCTCTTCAGCCCACTTCAGCCCTCTTCAGCCCTCTTCAGCCCTCTTCAGCCACTTCAGCCCACTTCAGCCCTCTTCAGCCCACTTGTGCCCACTTCAGCCCACTTCAGCCCTCTTCAGCCCACTTCAGCCCTCTTCAGCCCTCTTCAGCCACTTCAGCCCACTTCAGCCCTCTTCAGCCCACTTGTGCCCACTTGTGCCCACTTGTGCCCACTTCAGCCCTCTTCAGCCCACTTGTGCCCACTTGTGCCCACTTCAGCCCTCTTCAGCCCACTTGTGCCCACTTGTGCCCACTTCAGCCCACTTCAGCCCACTTTGGCCCACTTCAGCCCACTTGTGCCCACTTCAGCCCACTTGTGCCCACCTGAGCCCCTTGGGCCCTCTCTGCCCCCTGCAGGCCTGAGCTCCAATTGAAGCTTCTCTGCAGAGCAGCAAATGTCCCAAAGTGGCAAAGTCTCTGCAGGAAGAGCTCAGCAAAGCAGTGCCAGGAGCAGCAGAGCAGAGCAGCAACTGCAGCAGGCAGCACTTGAGAGGAGCTCCTGCTGAGAGCAGTGCAGGGCAGCCACGGGTGGCAGTGTGACAGCACTGGAGCCAGACTGGGAGGCACTGGAGCCAGACTGGGAGGCACTGGAGCCAGACTGGGAGGGACTGGAGCCAGACTGGGAGGCACTGGAGCCAGACTGGGAGGGACTGGAGCCAGACTGGGAGGCACTGGAGCCAGACTGGGAGGAGCTGGAGCCAGACTGGGAGCACTGGAGCCAGACTGGGAGCACTGGAGCCAGAGTGGGAGCACTGGAGCCAGACAGGGAGGCACTGGAGCCAGACTGGGAGCACTGGAGCCAGACTGGGAGGCACTGGAGCCAGACTGGGAGGCACTGGAGCCAGACTGGGAGGAGCTGGAGCCAGACTGGGAGCACTGGAGCCAGACTGGGAGCACTGGAGCCAGAGTGGGAGCACTGGAGCCAGACAGGGAGGCACTGGAGCCAGACTGGGAGCACTGGAGCCAGACTGGGAGGCACTGGAGCCAGAGTGGGAGCACTGGAGCCAGACTGGGAGGCACTGGAGCCAGAGTGGGAGCACTGGAGCCAGACTGGGAGCACTGGAGCCAGAGTGGGAGGCACAGGAGCCAGACTGAGAGCACTGGAGCCAGAGTGGGAGGCACTGGAGCCAGAGTGGGAGGCACTGGAGCCAGACTGAGAGCACTGGAGCCAGACAGGGAGGCACTGGAGCCAGACTGGGAGGGACTGGAGCCAGACTGGGAGGGACTGGAGCCAGAGTGGGAGCACTGGAGCCATACTGGGAGCACAGGAGCCAGAGTGGCAGCACTGGAGCCAGACTGGGAGCACTGGAGCCAGAGTGGGAGGCACTGGAGCCAGAGTGGGAGCACTGGAACCAGACTGGGAGCACTGCAGCCAGAGTGGGAGGCACTGGAGCCAGAGTGGGAGCACTGGAGCCAGAGTGGGAGCACTGCAGCCAGAGTGGGAGCACTGGAGCCAGAGTGGAGGCAGTGCAGTGGTGCCCAGCTGCAGGCAGCAGGGAGCTGGCTCAGGAGGCGACGCTGAGCAGTTCCTGCCCACTCCTGCCCGCGGCTCCCACGCAGCCATGCGGTGCAGAACCAATGGCGTTTGGGGGGGTGCAGAGCTGGGCTCTGGAGTGTGCAGGCAAACAGCAGTGCCCTCTGCTGACATCCCCCTGACTATTATGGGCTGTGGCAGGCAGGAGAGGGGCCCCTGTCTGGCCCTGCAGCCCCTTAGCTGCTGCACGCCAGCCCCTAGCTGCCCACAGCCTCACTGCAGCCACTTGGGCCTGCTTTGGCCACTTGGGCCTACTTTGGCCACTTCAGCTCACTTTGGCCCTCTTCAGCCCACTTCAGCCCTCTTCAGCCCACTTCAGCCCTCTTCAGCCCTCTTCAGCCCACTTCAGCCCACTTGTGCCCTCTTCAGCCTACTTTGGCCCTCTTCAGCCCACTTCAGCCCACTTCAGCCCACTTTGGCCCTCTTCAGCCCACTTCAGCCCACTTGTGCCCACTTTGGCCCTCTTCAGCCCACTTCAGCCCACTTCAGCCCACTTCAGCCCTCTTCAGCCCACTTCAGCCCACTTCAGCCCTCTTCAGCCCACTTCAGTCCACTTCAGCCCTCTTCAGCCCTCTTCAGCCCACTTCAGCCCTCTTCAGCCCTCTTCAGCCCACTTCAGCCCTCTTCAGCCCTCTTCAGCCCTCTTCAGCCCACTTCAGCCCTCTTCAGCCCTCTTCAGCCCTCTTCAGCCCACTTCAGCCCTCTTCAGCCCTCTTCAGCCCTCTTCAGCCCACTTCAGCCCTCTTCAGCCCTCTTCAGCCCACTTCAGCCCTCTTCAGCCCTCTTCAGCCCACTTCAGCCCTCTTCAGCCCTCTTCAGCCCTCTTCAGCCCACTTCAGCCCTCTTCAGCCCTCTTCAGCCCACTTCAGCCCTCTTCAGCCCACTTCAGCCCTCTTCAGCCCTCTTCAGCCCACTTCAGCCCACTTCAGCCCTCTTCAGCCCTCTTCAGCCCACTTCAGCCCTCTTCAGCCCTCTTGTGCCCACTTCAGCCCTCTTCAGCCCACTTCAGTCCACTTCAGCCCACTTCAGCCCTCTTCAGCCCACTTCAGTCCACTTCAGCCCACTTCAGCCCTCTTCAGCCCTCTTCAGCCCACTTCAGCCCACTTCAGCCCACTTGTGCCCACTTCAGCCCTCTTCAGCCCACTTCAGCCCACTTCAGCCCACTTCAGCCCACTTCAGCCCACTTCAGCCCACTTGTGCCCACTTCAGCCCACTTCAGCCCACTTGTGCCCACTTCAGCCCACTTGTGCCCACTTGTGCCCACTTGTGCCCACTTGTGCCCACTTGTGCCCACTTGTGCCCACTTCAGCCCACTTGTGCCCACCTGAGCCCCTTGGGCCCTCTCTGCCCCCTGCAGGCCTGAGCTCCAATTGAAGCTTCTCTGCAGAGCAGCAAATGTCCCAAAGTGGCAAAGTCTCTGCAGGAAGAGCTCAGCAAAGCAGTGCCAGGAGCAGCAGAGCAGAGCAGCAACTGCAGCAGGCAGCACTTGAGAGGAGCTCCTGCTGAGAGCAGTGCAGGGCAGCCACGGGTGGCAGTGTGACAGCACTGGAGCCAGACTGGGAGCACTGGAGCCAGACTGCGAGGCACTGGAGGCAGACTGGGAGGCACTGGAGCCAGACTGGGAGGGACTGGAGCCAGACTGGGAGGCACTGGAGCCAGACTGGGAGGGACTGGAGCCAGACAGGGAGGGACTGGAGCCAGACTGGGAGCACTGAAACCAGACTGGGAGGCACTGGAGCCAGACTAGGAGCACTGGAGCCAGACTGGGAGGGACTGGAGCCAGACTGGGAGCACTGGAGCCAGACTGGGAGGGACTGGAGCCAGACTGGGAGGCACTGGAGCCAGACTGGGAGGACTGGAGCCAGACTGGGAGGCACTGGAGCCAGACTGAGAGCACTGGAACCAGACTGGGAGGGACTGGAGCCAGAGTGGGAGGCACTGGAGCCATACTGGGAGGGAGTGGACCCAGACAGGGAGGCACTGGAGCCAGACTGGGAGGCACTGGAGCCAGAGTGGGAGCACTGGAGCCAGACTGGGAGGCACTGGAGCCAGAGTGGGAGCACTGGAGCCAGAGTGGGAGCACTGCAGCCAGAGTGGGAGGGACTGGAGCCAGAGTGGGAGCACTGGAGCCAGAGTGGGAGGGACTGGAGCCAGAGTGGGAGCACTGCAGCCAGACTGGGAGGCACTTGAGCCAGAGTGGGAGCACTGGAGCCAGGCACTGCCTCACTGGGAGCACTGGAGCCAGGCACTGCCTCACTGGGAGCACTGGAGCCATACTGGGAGCACTGGAGCCAGAGTGGGAGCAGTGGAGCCAGAGTGGGAGGCACTGGAGCCAGAGTGGGAGCACTGGAGCCAGACTGGGAGGCACTGGAGCCAGACTGGGAGGCACTGGAGCCAGACTGGGAGGGACTGCAGCCAGACTGGAAGGGACTGGAGCCAGAGTGGGAGGCACTGGAGCCAGAGTGGGAGCACTGGAGCCAGAGTGGGAGCACTGGAGCCAGACTGGGAGGCACTGGAGCCAGAGTGGGAGCACTGGAGCCAGAGTGGGAGCACTGGAGCCAGAGTGGGAGGCACTGGAGCCAGACTGCGAGGCAGTGGGGCCAGACTGGGAGAGACTGGAGCCAGATGGGTAGGGACTGGAGGCAGACTGGGAGCACTGGAGCCGGACTGGGAGGCAGTGGAGCCAGAGTGGGAGCACTGGAGCCAAACTGGGTGCACTGGAGCCAGACTGGGAGGGACTGGAGACAGACTGGGATCACTGGAGTCAGAGTGGGAGCACTGGAGCCAGACTGGGAGGCACTGGAGCCAGAGTGGGAGCACTGGAGCCAGACTGGGAGGGACTGGAGCCAGACTGGGAGCACTGGAGACAGACTGGGAGCACTGGAGCCAGAGTGGGAGCACTGGAGCCAGACTAGGTGGGACTGGAGCCAGACTGGGAGGCACTGGAGCCAGACTGGGAGCACTGGAGCCAGACTGGGAGCACTGAAGCCAGAATGGGAGCGCTGGAGCCAGAATGGGAGCACTGGAGCCAGAGTGGGAGCACTGGAGCCAGAGTGGGAGCACTGGAGCAAGAGTGGGAGCACTGGAGCCAGAGTGGGAGCACTGGAGCCAGACTGGGAGCACTGGAGCCAGACTGGGAGGGACTGGAGCCAGACTGGGAGCACTGGAGCCAGAGTGGGAGCACTGGAGCCAGACTCGGAGCACTGGAGCCAGACTGGGAGCACTGGAGCCAGAATGGGAGTACTGGAGCCAGAATGGGAGCACTGGAGCCAGACTGGGAGCACTGGAGCCAGATTGGGAGGCACTGGAGCCAGACTGGGAGGCACTGGAGCCATACTGGTAGCACTGGAGCCATACTGGGAGCACTGGAGCCAGAGTGGGAGGAACCGGAGCCAAAGTGGGAGCACTGGAGCCAGACTGGGAGCACTGGAGCCAGACTGGGAGGCACTGGAGCCAGAGTGGTAGCACTGGAGCCAGACTGGGAGCACTGGAGCCAGAGTGGGAGCACTGGAGCCAGACTGGGAGCACTGGAGCCAGAGTGGGAGGAACCGGAGCCAAAGTGGGAGCACTGGAGCCAGATTGGGAGGCACTGGAGCCAGACTGGGAGGCACTGGAGCCAGAGTGGGAGCACTGGAGCCAGACTGGGAGCACTGGAGCCAGAGTGGGAGCACTGGAGCCAGACTGGGAGCACTGGAGCCAGACTGGGAGCACTGGAGCCAGACTGGGAGGGACTGGAGCCAGACTGGGAGCACTGGAGCCAGAGAGGGAGGCACTGGAGCCAGACTGGGAGGCACTGGAGCCGGACTGGGAGCACTGGAGCCAGACTGGGAGGCACTGGAGCCAGACTGGGAGGCACTGGAGCCAGACTGGGAGCACTGGAGCCAGACTGGGAGGCACTGGAGCCAGACTGGGAGGCACTGGAGCCAGACTGGGAGCACTGGAGCCAGAGTGGGAGCACTGGAGCCAGACTGGGAGGCAGTGGGGCCAGACTGGGAGGGACTGGAGCCAGATGGGTAGGGACTGGAGCCAGACTGGGAGCACTGGAGGCAGACTGGGAGCACTGCAGCCGGACTGGGAGGGACTGGAGACAGACTGGGAGCACTGGAGCCAGAGTGGGAGCACTGGAGCCAGACTGGGAGCACTGGAGCCAGAGTGGGAGCACTGGAGCCAGACTGGGAGGGACTGGAGACAGACTGGGAGCACTGGAGCCAGAGTGGGAGCACTGGAGCCAGACTGGGAGCACTGGAGCCAGACTGGGAGGGACTGGAGACAGACTGGGAGCACTGGAGCCAGAGTGGGAGCACTGGAGCCAGACTGGGAGCACTGGAGCTAGACTGGGAGCACTGGAGCCAGACTGGGAGGGACTGGAGCCAGACTGGGAGGCACTGGAGCCAGAGTGGGAGCACTGGAGCCAGAGTGGGAGCGCTGGAGCCAGACTGGGAGCACTGGAGCCAGACTGGGAGGCACTGGAGCCAGACTGGGAGCACTGGAGCCAGACTGATAGCACTGGAGCCAGACTGGGAGCACTGGAGCCAGAATGGGAGCACTGGAGCCAGATTGGGATGCACTGGAGCCAGACTGGGAGGCACTGGAGCCAGAGTGGTAGCACTGGAGCCAGACTGGGAGCACTGGAGCCAGACTGGGAGGAACTGGAGCCAGAGTGGGAGCACTGGAGCCAGACTGGGAGCACTGGAGCCAGAGTGGGAGCACTGGAGCCAGAGTGGGAGCACTGGAGCCAGACTGGGAGGCACTGGAGCCAGAGTGGGAGCACTGGAGCCAGACTGGGAGCACTGGAGCCAGAGTGGGAGCACTGGAGCCAGAGTGGGAGCACTGCAGCCAGAGTGGCAGCACTGGAGCCAGAGTGGCAGCACTGGAGCCAGACTGTGAGGCACTGGAGCCAGAGTGGGAGCACTGGAGCCAGAGTGGGATGCACTGGAGCCAGAGTGGGAGCACTGGAGCCAGAGTGGGAGCACTGGAGCCAGAATGGGTGCACTGGAGCCAGAGTGGGGCACTGGAGCCAGACTGGGAGGCACTGGAGCCATACTGGTAGCACTGGAGCCATACTGGGAGCACTGGAGCCAAAGTGGGAGCACTGGAGCCAGATTGGGAGGCACTGGAGCCAGACTGGGAGGCACTGGAGCCAGAGTGGTAGCACTGGAGCCAGACTGGGAGCACTGGAGCCAGAGTGGGAGCACTGGAGCCAGACTGGGAGCACTGGAGCCAGAGTGGGAGGAACCGGAGCCAAAGTGGGAGCACTGGAGCCAGATTGGGAGGCACTGGAGCCAGACTGGGAGGCACTGGAGCCAGAGTGGGAGCACTGGAGCCAGACTGGGAGCACTGGAGCCAGAGTGGGAGCACTGGAGCCAGAGTGGGAGCACTGGAGCCAGAGTGGGAGCACTGGAGCCAGACTGGGAGCACTGGAGCCAGAGTGGGAGGCACTGGAGCCAGACTGGGAGCACTGGAGCCAGAGTGGGAGCACTGCAGCTAGAGTGGGAGCACTGCAGCCAGAGTGGGAGCACTGGAGCCAGAGTGGGAGCACTGGAGCCAGAGTGGGAGCACTGGAGCCAGAGTGGAGGCAGTGCAGTGGTGCCCAGCTGCAGGCAGCAGGGAGCTGGCTCAGGAGGCGACGCTGAGCAGTTCCTGCCCACTCCTGCCCGCGGCTCCCACGCAGCCATGCGGTGCAGAACCAATGGCGTTTGGGGGGGTGCAGAGCTGGGCTCTGGAGTGTGCAGGCAAACAGCAGTGCCCTCTGCTGACATCCCCCTGACTATTATGGGCTGTGGCCGGCAGGAGAGGGGCCCCTGTCTGGCCCTGCAGCCCCTTAGCTGCTGCACGCCAGCCCCTAGCTGCCCACAGCCTCACTGCAGCCACTTGGGCCTACTTTGGCCACTTCAGCCTACTTTAGCCCTCTTCATCCCACTTCTGCCCACTTCAGCCCACTTTGGCCCACTTGGTTCTACTTTGACCCATTCGGCCCAGTTTGCCCACTTTGGCCCTCTTCAGCCCACTTCAGCCCACTTTTGCCCCCTTCAGCCCACTTTGGCCCTCTTCAGCCACTTGGGCCCACTTCAGCCCACTTTGGCCCTCTTCAGCCAACTTTGGCCCTCTTTGGCCTACTTTGGCCCACTTTGGCCCTCTTCAGCCCACTTTGGCCCTCTTCGGCCTACTTGTGCCCACTTCAGCCCACTTTGGCCCTCTTCAGCCCACTTGTGCCCACTTCAGCCCACTTCAGCCCACTTCAGCCCTCTTCAGCCCACTTCAGCCACTTCAGCCCACTTCAGCCCTCTTCAGCCCTCTTCAGCCACTTCAGCCCACTTCAGCCCTCTTCAGCCCACTTCAGCCACTTCAGCCCACTTCAGCCCACTTCAGCCCTCTTCAGCCCACTTGTGCCCACTTCAGCCCACTTCAGCCCTCTTCAGCCCACTTCAGCCCTCTTCAGCCCACTTCAGCCCTCTTCAGCCCTCTTCAGCCACTTCAGCCCTCTTCAGCCACTTCAGCCCACTTCAGCCCTCTTCAGCCCACTTCAGCCCTCTTCAGCCCTCTTCAGCCCTCTTCAGCCACTTCAGCCCTCTTCAGCCACTTCAGCCCTCTTCAGCCCTCTTCAGCCACTTCAGCCCTCTTCAGCCACTTCAGCCCACTTCAGCCCTCTTCAGCCCACTTGTGCCCACTTGTGCCCACTTGTGCCCACTTCAGCCCTCTTCAGCCCACTTGTGCCCACTTGTGCCCACTTGTGCCCACCTGAGCCCCTTGGGCCCTCTCTGCCCCCTGCTGGCCTGAGCTCCAATTGAAGCTTCTCTGCAGAGCAGCAAATGTCCCAAAGTGGCAAAGTCTCTGCAGGAAGAGCTCAGCAAAGCAGTGCCAGGAGCAGCAGAGCAGAGCAGCAACTGCAGCAGGCAGCACTTGAGAGGAGCTCCTGCTGAGAGCAGTGCAGGGCAGCCACGGGTGGCAGTGGGACAGCACTGGAGCCAGACGGGGAGCACTGGAGCCGGACTGGGAGCACTGGAGCCGGACTGGGAGGGACTGGAGACAGTCTGGGGGGCACTGGAGCCATACTGGGAGCACTGGAGCCAGACTGGGAGGGACTGGAGCCATACTTGGAGGCACTGGAGCCAGCCTGGGAGGGACTGGAGCCAGACTGGGAGCACTGGAGCCAGACTGGGAGCACTGGAGCCAGACTGGGAGGCACTGGAGCCAGACTGGGAGCACTGGAGCCAGACTGGGAGGCACTGGAGCCAGACTGGGAGGCACTGGAGTCAGACTGGGAGCACTGGAGCCAGACTGGGAGGGACTGGAACAAGACTTGGAGGCACTGGAGCCAGAGTGGAAAGGACTGGAGCCATATTGGGAGGGACTGTAGCCATACTGGGAGGCACTGGAGCCAGACTGGGAGCACTGGAGCCAGACTGGGAGGCACTGGAGCCAGACAGGGAGGCACTGGAGCCAGACCGGGAGCACTGGAGCCAGACTGGGAGGGACTGGAGCCAGACTGGGAGCACTGGAGCCAGACTGGGAGCACTGGAGCCAGACTGGGAGGCACTGGAGCCAGACTGGGAGCACTGGAGCCAGAGTGGGAGCGCTGGAGCCAGACTGGGAGCACTGGAGCCAGAGTGGGAGCACTGGAGCCAGACTGGGAGGCACTGGAGCCAGACTGGGAGCACTGGAGCCAGACTGGGAGCGCTGGAGCCAGACTGGGAGCACTGGAGCCAGAGTGGGAGCACTGGAGCCAGAGTGGGAGCACTGGAGCCAGAGTGGGAGCACTGGAGCCAGAGTGGGAGGCACTGGAGCCAGAGTGGGAGCACTGCAGCCAGAGTGGGAGCACTGGAGCCAGAGTGGGAGCACTGGAGCCAGAGTGGGAGGCACTGGAGCCAGAGTGGGAGCACTGGATCCAGAGTGGGAGCACTGGAGCCAGAGTGGGAGCACAGGAGCCAGAGTGGGAGGCACTGCAGCCAGAGTGGGAGCACTGGAGCCAGAGTGGGAGCACTGGAGCCAGAGTGGAGGCAGTGCAGTGGTGCCCAGCTGCAGGCAGCAGGGAGCTGGCTCAG
Organism: Pogoniulus pusillus; assembly: GCF_015220805.1. Classification (NCBI taxonomy): domain Eukaryota; kingdom Metazoa; phylum Chordata; class Aves; order Piciformes; family Lybiidae; genus Pogoniulus; species Pogoniulus pusillus. The sequence continues at coordinate 13,272 of NW_026974620.1, forward strand.
GAGGCGACGCTGAGCAGTTCCTGCCCACTCCTGCCCGCGGCTCCCACGCAGCCATGCGGTGCAGAACCAATGGCGTTTGGGGGGGTGCAGAGCTGGGCTCTGGAGTGTGCAGGCAAACAGCAGTGCCCTCTGCTGACATCCCCCTGACTATTATGGGCTGTGGCCGGCAGGAGAGGGGCCCCTGTCTGGCCCTGCAGCCCCTTAGCTGCTGCACGCCAGCCCCTGGCTGCCCACAGCCTCACTGCAGCCACTTGGGCCTACTTTGGCCACTTCAGCTCACTTTGGCCCTCTTCAGCCTACTTTGGCCCTCTTCAGCCTACTTTGGCCCTCTTCAGCCCACTTTGGCCCTCTTCAGCCTACTTTGGCCCTCTTTAGCACACTTTGGCCCTCTTCAGCCCACTTTGGCCCTCTTCAGTCTACTTTGGCCCTCTTCAGCCCACTTCAGCCCACTTCAGCCCACTTTGGTCCTCTTCAGCCCACTTTGGCCACTTCAGCCTACTTTGGCCATCTTCAGCCCACTTTGGCCCACTTCTGCCCACTTTGGCCCTCTTCAGCCCACTTCAGCCCACTTTGGCCTACTTCTGCCCACTTTGGCCCTCTTCAGCCTACTTTGGCACAGTTCAGCCTACTTTGGTCCACTTCTGCCCACTTTCGCCCTCTTCAGCCCACTTCAGCCCAATTTGGCCCACTTCAGCCCACTTTGGCCCACTTCAGCCTACTTTGGCACAGTTCAGCCCACTTTGGCCCACTTCTGCCCACTTTGGCCCAGTTCAGCCCACTTTGGCCTACTTCAGGGCACTTCAGCCCTCTTCAGCCCACTTCAGCCCACTTCAGCCCACTTCAGCCCTCTTCAGCCCACTTCAGCCCTCTTCAGCCCTCTTCAGCCCACTTCAGCCCACTTCAGCCCACTTGTGCCCACTTCAGCCCACTTCAGCCCACTTTGGCCCACTTCAGCCCACTTCAGCCCTCTTCAGCCCACTTCAGCCCACTTCAGCCCTCTTCAGCCCACTTGTGCCCACTTGAGCCCACTTCAGCCCTCTTCAGCCCTCTTCAGCCCACTTCAGCCCTCTTCAGCCCTCTTCAGCCCACTTTGGCCCTCTTCAGCCCACTTCAGCCCTCTTCAGCCCACTTTGGCCCTCTTCAGCCCACTTCAGCCCACTTCAGCCCACTTGTGCCCACTTCAGCCCACTTCAGCCCACTTCAGCCCTCTTCAGCCCTCTTCAGCCCTCTTCAGCCCTCTTCAGCACACTTCAGCCCTCTTCAGCCCACTTCAGCCCTCTTCAGCCCTCTTCAGCCCTCTTCAGCCCACTTCAGCCCACTTCAGCCCTCTTCAGCCCTCTTCAGCCCTCTTCACCCCACTTCAGCCCTCTTCAGCCCTCTTCAGCCCTCTTCAGCCCACTTCAGCCCACTTCAGCCCTCTTCAGCCCACTTCAGCCCACTTCAGCCCTCTTCAGCCCACTTGTGCCCACTTGAGCCCACTTCAGCCCTCTTCAGCCCTCTTCAGCCCACTTCAGCCCTCTTCAGCCCTCTTCAGCCCTCTTCAGCCCTCTTCAGCCCACTTCAGCCCTCTTCAGCCCACTTCAGCCCTCTTCAGCCCTCTTCAGCCCACTTCAGCCCACTTCAGCCCTCTTCAGCCCTCTTCAGCCCTCTTCAGCCCACTTCAGCCCTCTTCAGCCCTCTTCAGCCCTCTTCAGCCCACTTCAGCCCACTTCAGCCCTCTTCAGCCCACTTCAGCCCACTTCAGCCCTCTTCAGCCCACTTGTGCCCACTTGAGCCCACTTCAGCCCTCTTCAGCCCTCTTCAGCCCACTTCAGCCCTCTTCAGCCCTCTTCAGCCCTCTTCAGCCCACTTCAGCCCACTTCAGCCCACTTGTGCCCACTTCAGCCCTCTTCAGCCCACTTCAGCCCACTTCAGCCCACTTCAGCCCTCTTCAGCCCTCTTCAGCCCACTTCAGCCCACTCCAGCCCACTTCAGCCCACTTCAGCCCTCTTCAGCCCACTTCAGCCCACTTCAGCCCACTTCAGCCCACTTCAGCCCTCTTCAGCCCACTTCAGCCCACTCCAGCCCACTTCAGCCCACTTGTGCCCACCTGAGCCCCTTGGGCCCTCTCTGCCCCCTGCAGGCCTGAGCTCCAATTGAAGCTTCTCTGCAGAGCAGCAAATGTCCCAAAGTGGCAAAGTCTCTGCAGGAAGAGCTCAGCAAAGCAGTGCCAGGAGCAGCAGAGCAGAGCAGCAACTGCAGCAGGCAGCACTTGAGAGGAGCTCCTGCTGAGAGCAGTGCAGGGCAGCCACGGGTGGCAGTGTGACAGCACTGGAGCCAGACTGGGAGCACTGGAGCCACACTGGGAGGGACTGGAGCCAGACTGGGAGGAGCTGGAGCCAGACTGGGAGCACTGGAGCCAGAGTGGGAGGCACTGGAGCCAGAGTGGGAGCACTGCAGCCAGAGTGGGAGCACTGCAGCCAGACTGGGAGGCACTGGAGCCAGAGTGGGAGCACTGGAGCCAGACTGGGAGGCACTGGAGCCAGAGTGGGAGCACTGCAGCCAGACTGGGAGGCACTGGAGCCAGAGTGGGAGCACTGCAGCCAGAGTGGGAGCACTGCAGCCAGACTGGGAGGCACTGGAGCCAGAGTGGGAGCACTGGAGCCAGAGTGGGAGGCACTGGAGCCAGAGTGGGAGCACTGCAGCCAGAGTGGGAGCACTGCAGCCAGACTGGGAGCACTGCAGCCAGAGTGGGAGCACTGGAGCCAGAGTGGGAGCACTGCAGCCAGAGTGGGAGCACTGGAGCCAGAGTGGGAGCACTGGAGCCAGAGTGGGAGCACTGCAGCCAGAGTGGGAGCACTGCAGCCAGAGTGGGAGCACTGGAGCCAGAGTGGGAGCACTGCAGCCAGAGTGGGAGCACTGGAGCCAGACTGGAGGCAGTGCAGTCGTGCCCAGCTGCAGGCAGCAGGGAGCTGGCTCAGGAGGCGACGCTGAGCAGTTCCTGCCCACTCCTGCCCGCGGCTCCCACGCAGCCATGCGGTGCAGAACCAATGGCGTTTGGGGGGGTGCAGAGCTGGGCTCTGGAGTGTGCAGGCAAACAGCACTGCCCTCTGCTGACATCCCCCTGACTATTATGGGCTGTGGCCGGCAGGAGAGGGGCCCCTGTCTGGCCCTGCAGCCCCTTAGCTGCTGCACGCCAGCCCCTAGCTGCCCACAGCCTCACTGCAGCCACTTGGGCCTACTTTGGCCACTTCAGCCTACTTTAGCCCTCTTCATCCCACTTCTGCCCACTTCAGCCCACTTTGGCCCACTTGGTTCTACTTTGACCCATTCGGCCCAGTTTGCCCACTTTGGCCCTCTTCAGCCCACTTCAGCCCACTTTTGCCCCCTTCAGCCCACTTTGGCCCTCTTCAGCCCACTTCAGCCCACTTCAGCCCACTTCAGCCCTCTTCAGCCCACTTCAGCCCTCTTCAGCCCTCTTCAGCCCTCTTCAGCCACTTCAGCCCACTTCAGCCCTCTTCAGCCCACTTCAGCCCTCTTCAGCCCACTTGTGCCCACTTCAGCCCTCTTCAGCCCTCTTCAGCCCTCTTCAGCCCACTTCAGCCCACTTCAGCCCTCTTCAGCCCTCTTCAGCCCTCTTCAGCCCACTTCAGCCCACTTCAGCCCACTTCAGCCCTCTTCAGCCCACTTCAGCCCTCTTCAGCCCTCTTCAGCCCTCTTCAGCCACTTCAGCCCACTTCAGCCCTCTTCAGCCCACTTCAGCCCTCTTCAGCCCACTTGTGCCCACTTCAGCCCACTTCAGCCCTCTTCAGCCCTCTTCAGCCCACTTCAGCCCACTTCAGCCCACTTCAGCCCTCTTCAGCCCACTTCAGCCCTCTTCAGCCCACTTCAGCCACTTCAGCCCTCTTCAGCCCTCTTCAGCCACTTCAGCCCACTTCAGCCCTCTTCAGCCCTCTTCAGCCCTCTTCAGCCCACTTCAGCCCACTTCAGCCCACTTCAGCCCTCTTCAGCCCACTTCAGCCCTCTTCAGCCCTCTTCAGCCCTCTTCAGCCACTTCAGCCCACTTCAGCCCTCTTCAGCCCACTTCAGCCCTCTTCAGCCCACTTGTGCCCACTTCAGCCCTCTTCAGCCCTCTTCAGCCCTCTTCAGCCCACTTCAGCCCACTTCAGCCCTCTTCAGCCCTCTTCAGCCCTCTTCAGCCCACTTCAGCCCACTTCAGCCCACTTCAGCCCTCTTCAGCCCACTTCAGCCCTCTTCAGCCCTCTTCAGCCCTCTTCAGCCACTTCAGCCCACTTCAGCCCTCTTCAGCCCACTTCAGCCCTCTTCAGCCCACTTGTGCCCACTTCAGCCCACTTCAGCCCTCTTCAGCCCTCTTCAGCCCACTTCAGCCCACTTCAGCCCACTTCAGCCCTCTTCAGCCCACTTCAGCCCTCTTCAGCCCACTTCAGCCACTTCAGCCCTCTTCAGCCCTCTTCAGCCACTTCAGCCCACTTCAGCCCTCTTCAGCCCTCTTCAGCCCTCTTCAGCCCACTTCAGCCCACTTCAGCCCACTTCAGCCCTCTTCAGCCCACTTCAGCCCTCTTCAGCCCTCTTCAGCCACTTCAGCCCTCTTCAGCCCTCTTCAGCCACTTCAGCCCTCTTCAGCCCTCTTCAGCCACTTCAGCCCTCTCCAGCCCACTTTGGCCCACTTCAGCCCACTTGTGCCCACTTGCGCCCACTTGTGCCCACTTCAGCCCACTTGTGCCCACTTGTGCCCACTTCAGCCCACTTGTGCCCACTTGTGCCCACTTCAGCCCACTTGTGCCCACCTGAGCCCCTTGGGCCCTCTCTGCCCCCTGCAGGCCTGAGCTCCAATTGAAGCTTCTCTGCAGAGCAGCAAATGTCCCAAAGTGGCAAAGTCTCTGCAGGAAGAGCTCAGCAAAGCAGTGCCAGGAGCAGCAGAGCAGAGCAGCAACTGCAGCAGGCAGCACTTGAGAGGAGCTCCTGCTGAGAGCAGTGCAGGGCAGCCACGGGTGGCAGTGGGACAGCACTGGAGCCAGACTGGGAGCACTGGAGCCAGACTGGGAGCACTGGAGCCAGACTGGGAGGAGCTGGAGCCAGACTGGGAGGCACTGGAGCCAGACTGGGAGCACTGGAGCCGGAGTGGGAGGCACTGGAGCCAGACTGGGAGCACTGGAGCCAGAGTGGGAGCACTGGAGTCAGAGTGGGAGCACTGGAGCCAGACTGGGAGGCAGTGGGGCCAGACTGGGAGAGACTGGAGCCAGAGTGGGAGCACTGGAGCTGGACTGGGAGGCAGTGGGGCCAGACGGGGAGCACTGGAGCCAGACTGGGCGGGACTGGAGCCAGAGTGGGAGCACTGCAGCCAGAGTGGGAGCACTGGAGCCAGAGTGGGAGCACTGGAGCCAGAGTGGGAGCACTGGAGCCAGAGTGGGAGCACTGGAGCCAGAGTGGGAGGCACTGGAGCCAGAGTGGGAGCACTGGAGCCAGAGTGGGAGCACTGGAGCCAGAGTGGGAGCACTGGAGCCAGAGTGGGAGCACAGCAGCCAGAGTGGGAGCACTACAGCCAGAGTGGGAGCACTGGAGCCAGACTGGGCGGGACTGGAGCCAGAGTGGGAGCACTGCAGCCAGAGTGGGAGCACTGGAGCCAGAGTGGGAGCACTGCAGCCAGAGTGGGAGCACTGGAGCCAGAGTGGGAGCACTGGAGCCAGAGTGGGAGAACTGGAGCCAGAGTGGGAGCACTGCAGCCAGAGTGGGAGCACTGCAGCCAGAGTGGGAGCACTGGAGCCAGAGTGGGAGCACTGCAGCCAGAGTGGGAGCACTGCAGCCAGAGTGGGAGCATGGAGCCAGAGTGGGAGCACTGCAGCCAGAGTGGGAGCACTGCAGCCAGAGTGGGAGCACTGGAGCCAGAGTGGGAGCACTGCAGCCAGAGTGGGAGCACTGGAGCCAGAGTGGGAGCACTGCAGCCAGAGTGGGAGCACTGGAGCCAGCCTGGAGGCAGTGCAGTGGTGCCCAGCTGCAGGCAGCAGGGAGCTGGCTCAGGAGGCGACGCTGAGCAGTTCCTGCCCACTCCTGCCCGCGGCTCCCACGCAGCCATGCGGTGCAGAACCAATGGCGTTTGGGGGGGTGCAGAGCTGGGCTCTGGAGTGTGCAGGCAAACAGCAGTGCCCTCTGCTGACATCCCCCTGACTATTATGGGCTGTGGCCGGCAGGAGAGGGGCCCCTGTCTGGCCCTGCAGCCCCTTAGCTGCTGCACGCCAGCCCCTAGCTGCCCACAGCCTCACTGCAGCCACTTGGGCCTACTTTGGCCACTTCAGCCTACATTGGCCCACATCAGCCTACTTTGGCCTACTTTGGCCCTCTTCAGCCTACTTTGGCCTACTTTGGCCTTCTTCAGCCTACATTGGCCCACTTCAGCCCTCTTTGGCCCTCTTCAGCCAACTTTGGCCCACTTCAGCCTACTTTGGCCCACATCAGCCCACTTTGGCCCACTTCAGCCCTCTTTGGCCCACTTCAGCCCACTTGTGCCCACTTGTGCCCACTTGTGCCCACTTCAGCCCACTTGTGCCCACTTGTGCCCACTTGTGCCCACTTCAGCCCACTTGTGCCCACTTGTGCCCACTTGTGCCCACTTCAGCCCACTTCAGCCCACTTCAGCCCACTTGTGCCCACTTCAGCCCACTTTTGCCCACTTGTGCCCACTTGTGCCCACTTCAGCCCACTTGTGCCCACTTTTGCCCACTTTTGCCCACTTCAGCCCACTTGTGCCCACTTGTGCCCACTTGTGCCCACTTCAGCCCACTTGTGCCCACCTGAGCCCCTTGGGCCCTCTCTGCCCCCTGCAGGCCTGAGCTCCAATTGAAGCTTCTCTGCAGAGCAGCAAATGTCCCAAAGTGGCAAAGTCTCTGCAGGAAGAGCTCAGCAAAGCAGTGCCAGGAGCAGCAGAGCAGAGCAGCAACTGCAGCAGGCAGCACTTGAGAGGAGCTCCTGCTGAGAGCAGTGCAGGGCAGCCACGGGTGGCAGTGTGACAGCACTGGAGCCAGACTGGGAGCACTGGAGCCAGAGTGGGAGCACTGGAGCCAGACTGGGAGGGACTGGAGCCAGACTGGGAGCACTGGAGCCAGAGTGGGAGCACTGGAGCCAGACTGGGAGGGACTGGAGCCAGAGTGGGAAGGACTGGAGCCAGACTGGGAGCACTGGAGCCAGAGTGGGAGCACTGGAGCCAGAGTGGGAGCACTGGAGCCAGAGTGGGAGCACTGGAGCCAGAGTGGGAGCACTGGAGCCAGACTGGGAGGGACTGGAGCCAGACTGGGAGGGACTGGAGCCAGACTGGGAGCACTGGAGCCAGAGTGGGAGGGACTGGAGCCAGACTGGGATGCATTGGAGCCAGACTGGGAGCACTGGAGCCAGACTGGGAGCACTGCAGCCAGAGTGGGAGCACTGGAGCCAGAGTGGGAGCACTGGAGCCAGAGTGGGAGCACTGCAGCCAGAGTGGGAGCACTGGAGCCAGACTGGGAGGCACTGGAGCCAGAGTGGGAGGCACTGGAGCCAGTCTGGGAGCACTGGAGCCAGAGTGGGAGCACTGGAGCCAGAGTGGGAGCACTGCAGCCAGAGTGGGAGCACTGGAGCCAGAGTGGGAGCACTGCAGCCAGAGTGGGAGCACTGCAGCCAGAGTGGGAGCACTGGAGCCAGAGTGGGAGCACTGGAGCCAGAGTGGAGGCAGTGCAGTGGTGCCCAGCTGCAGGCAGCAGGGAGCTGGCTCAGGAGGCGACGCTGAGCAGTTCCTGCCCACTCCTGCCCGCGGCTCCCACGCAGCCATGCGGTGCAGAACCAATGGCGTTTGGGGGGGTGCAGAGCTGGGCTCTGGAGTGTGCAGGCAAACAGCAGTGCCCTCTGCTGACATCCCCCTGACTATTATGGGCTGTGGCCGGCAGGAGAGGGGCCCCTGTCTGGCCCTGCAGCCCCTTAGCTGCTGCACGCCAGCCCCTAGCTGCCCACAGCCTCACTGCAGCCACTTGGGCCTACTTTGGCCACTTCAGCCACTTCAGCCCACTTCAGCCCACTTTGGCTCTCTTCAGCCCACTTTGGCCCTCTTCAGCCTACTTTGGCCCACTTCAGCCCACTTCAGCCCACTTCAGCCCACTTGTGCCCACTTCAGCCCTCTTCAGCCCACTTCAGCCCTCTTCAGCCCACTTGTGCCCACTTCAGCCCTCTTCAGCCCACTTGTGCCCACTTCAGCCCACTTCAGCCCACTTGTGCCCACCTGAGCCCCTTGGGCCCTCTCTGCCCCCTGCAGGCCTGAGCTCCAATTGAAGCTTCTCTGCAGAGCAGCAAATGTCCCAAAGTGGCAAAGTCTCTGCAGGAAGAGCTCAGCAAAGCAGTGCCAGGAGCAGCAGAGCAGAGCAGCAACTGCAGCAGGCAGCACTTGAGAGGAGCTCCTGCTGAGAGCAGTGCAGGGCAGCCACGGGTGGCAGTGGGACAGCACTGGAGCCAGACGGGGAGCACTGGAGCCGGACTGGGAGCACTGGAGCCGGACTGGGAGGGACTGGAGACAGTCTGGGGGGCACTGGAGCCATACTGGGAGCACTGGAGCCAGACTGGGAGGGACTGGAGCCATACTTGGAGGCACTGGAGCCAGCCTGGGAGGGACTGGAGCCAGACTGGGAGCACTGGAGCCAGACTGGGAGCACTGGAGCCAGACTGGGAGGCACTGGAGCCAGACTGGGAGCACTGGAGCCAGACTGGGAGGCACTGGAGCCAGACTGGGAGGCACTGGAGTCAGACTGGGAGCACTGGAGCCAGACTGGGAGGGACTGGAACAAGACTTGGAGGCACTGGAGCCAGAGTGGAAAGGACTGGAGCCATATTGGGAGGGACTGTAGCCATACTGGGAGGCACTGGAGCCAGACTGGGAGCACTGGAGCCAGACTGGGAGGCACTGGAGCCAGACAGGGAGGCACTGGAGCCAGACCGGGAGCACTGGAGCCAGACTGGGAGGGACTGGAGCCAGACTGGGAGCACTGGAGCCAGAGTGGGAGCACTGGAGCCAGACTGGGAGGCACTGGAGCCAGACTGGGAGCACTGGAGCCAGAGTGGGAGCGCTGGAGCCAGACTGGGAGCACTGGAGCCAGAGTGGGAGCACTGGAGCCAGACTGGGAGGCACTGGAGCCAGACTGGGAGCACTGGAGCCAGACTGGGAGCGCTGGAGCCAGACTGGGAGCACTGGAGCCAGAGTGGGAGCACTGGAGCCAGAGTGGGAGCACTGGAGCCAGAGTGGGAGCACTGGAGCCAGAGTGGGAGGCACTGGAGCCAGACTGGGAGCACTGCAGCCAGAGTGGGAGCACTGGAGCCAGAGTGGGAGCACTGGAGCCAGAGTGGGAGGCACTGGAGCCAGAGTGGGAGCACTGGATCCAGAGTGGGAGCACTGGAGCCAGAGTGGGAGCACAGGAGCCAGAGTGGGAGGCACTGCAGCCAGAGTGGGAGCACTGGAGCCAGAGTGGGAGCACTGGAGCCAGAGTGGAGGCAGTGCAGTGGTGCCCAGCTGCAGGCAGCAGGGAGCTGGCTCAGGAGGCGACGCTGAGCAGTTCCTGCCCACTCCTGCCCGCGGCTCCCACGCAGCCATGCGGTGCAGAACCAATGGCGTTTGGGGGGGTGCAGAGCTGGGCTCTGGAGTGTGCAGGCAAACAGCAGTGCCCTCTGCTGACATCCCCCTGACTATTATGGGCTGTGGCCGGCAGGAGAGGGGCCCCTGTCTGGCCCTGCAGCCCCTTAGCTGCTGCACGCCAGCCCCTGGCTGCCCACAGCCTCACTGCAGCCACTTGGGCCTACTTTGGCCACTTCAGCTCACTTTGGCCCTCTTCAGCCTACTTTGGCCCTCTTCAGCCTACTTTGGCCCTCTTCAGCCCACTTTGGCCCTCTTCAGCCTACTTTGGCCCTCTTTAGCACACTTTGGCCCTCTTCAGCCCACTTTGGCCCTCTTCAGTCTACTTTGGCCCTCTTCAGCCCACTTCAGCCCACTTCAGCCCACTTTGGTCCTCTTCAGCCCACTTTGGCCACTTCAGCCTACTTTGGCCTACTTCTGCCCACTTTGGCCCTCTTCAGCCTACTTTGGCACAGTTCAGCCTACTTTGGTCCACTTCTGCCCACTTTCGCCCTCTTCAGCCCACTTCAGCCCAATTTGGCCCACTTCAGCCCACTTTGGCCCACTTCAGCCTACTTTGGCACAGTTCAGCCCACTTTGGCCCACTTCTGCCCACTTTGGCCCAGTTCAGCCCACTTTGGCCTACTTCAGGGCACTTCAGCCCTCTTCAGCCCACTTCAGCCCACTTCAGCCCACTTCAGCCCTCTTCAGCCCACTTCAGCCCTCTTCAGCCCTCTTCAGCCCACTTCAGCCCACTTCAGCCCACTTGTGCCCACTTCAGCCCACTTCAGCCCACTTTGGCCCACTTCAGCCCACTTCAGCCCTCTTCAGCCCACTTCAGCCCACTTCAGCCCTCTTCAGCCCACTTGTGCCCACTTGAGCCCACTTCAGCCCTCTTCAGCCCTCTTCAGCCCACTTCAGCCCTCTTCAGCCCTCTTCAGCCCACTTTGGCCCTCTTCAGCCCACTTCAGCCCTCTTCAGCCCACTTTGGCCCTCTTCAGCCCACTTCAGCCCACTTCAGCCCACTTTTGCCCTCTTCAGCCCACTTCAGCCCACTTCAGCCCTCTTCAGCCCTCTTCAGCCCTCTTCAGCCCTCTTCAGCACACTTCAGCCCTCTTCAGCCCACTTCAGCCCTCTTCAGCCCTCTTCAGCCCTCTTCAGCCCACTTCAGCCCACTTCAGCCCTCTTCAGCCCTCTTCAGCCCTCTTCAGCCCACTTCAGCCCTCTTCAGCCCTCTTCAGCCCTCTTCAGCCCACTTCAGCCCACTTCAGCCCTCTTCAGCCCACTTCAGCCCACTTCAGCCCTCTTCAGCCCACTTGTGCCCACTTGAGCCCACTTCAGCCCTCTTCAGCCCTCTTCAGCCCACTTCAGCCCTCTTCAGCCCTCTTCAGCCCTCTTCAGCCCTCTTCAGCCCACTTCAGCCCTCTTCAGCCCACTTCAGCCCTCTTCAGCCCTCTTCAGCCCTCTTCAGCCCACTTCAGCCCACTTCAGCCCTCTTCAGCCCTCTTCAGCCCTCTTCAGCCCACTTCAGCCCTCTTCAGCCCTCTTCAGCCCTCTTCAGCCCACTTCAGCCCACTTCAGCCCTCTTCAGCCCACTTCAGCCCACTTCAGCCCTCTTCAGCCCACTTGTGCCCACTTGAGCCCACTTCAGCCCTCTTCAGCCCTCTTCAGCCCACTTCAGCCCTCTTCAGCCCTCTTCAGCCCTCTTCAGCCCACTTCAGCCCACTTCAGCCCACTTGTGCCCACTTCAGCCCTCTTCAGCCCACTTCAGCCCACTTCAGCCCACTTCAGCCCTCTTCAGCCCTCTTCAGCCCACTTCAGCCCACTCCAGCCCACTTCAGCCCACTTCAGCCCTCTTCAGCCCACTTCAGCCCACTTCAGCCCACTTCAGCCCTCTTCAGCCCTCTTCAGCCCACTTCAGCCCACTCCAGCCCACTTCAGCCCACTTGTGCCCACCTGAGCCCCTTGGGCCCTCTCTGCCCCCTGCAGGCCTGAGCTCCAATTGAAGCTTCTCTGCAGAGCAGCAAATGTCCCAAAGTGGCAAAGTCTCTGCAGGAAGAGCTCAGCAAAGCAGTGCCAGGAGCAGCAGAGCAGAGCAGCAACTGCAGCAGGCAGCACTTGAGAGGAGCTCCTGCTGAGAGCAGTGCAGGGCAGCCACGGGTGGCAGTGTGACAGCACTGGAGCCAGACTGGGAGCACTGGAGCCACACTGGGAGGGACTGGAGCCAGACTGGGAGGAGCTGGAGCCAGACTGGGAGCACTGGAGCCAGAGTGGGAGGCACTGGAGCCAGAGTGGGAGCACTGCAGCCAGAGTGGGAGCACTGCAGCCAGACTGGGAGGCACTGGAGCCAGAGTGGGAGCACTGGAGCCAGACTGGGAGGCACTGGAGCCAGAGTGGGAGCACTGCAGCCAGACTGGGAGGCACTGGAGCCAGAGTGGGAGCACTGCAGCCAGAGTGGGAGCACTGCAGCCAGACTGGGAGGCACTGGAGCCAGAGTGGGAGCACTGGAGCCAGAGTGGGAGGCACTGGAGCCAGAGTGGGAGCACTGCAGCCAGAGTGGGAGCACTGCAGCCAGACTGGGAGGCACTGGAGCCAGAGTGGGAGCACTGGAGCCAGAGTGGGAGCACTGCAGCCAGAGTGGGAGCACTGCAGCCAGAGTGGGAGCACTGGAGCCAGAGTGGGAGCACTGCAGCCAGAGTGGGAGCACTGCAGCCAGAGTGGGAGCACTGGAGCCAGAGTGGGAGCACTGCAGCCAGAGTGGGAGCACTGGAGCCAGACTGGAGGCAGTGCAGTCGTGCCCAGCTGCAGGCAGCAGGGAGCTGGCTCAGGAGGCGACGCTGAGCAGTTCCTGCCCACTCCTGCCCGCGGCTCCCACGCAGCCATGCGGTGCAGAACCAATGGCGTTTGGGGGGGTGCAGAGCTGGGCTCTGGAGTGTGCAGGCAAACAGCACTGCCCTCTGCTGACATCCCCCTGACTATTATGGGCTGTGGCCGGCAGGAGAGGGGCCCCTGTCTGGCCCTGCAGCCCCTTAGCTGCTGCACGCCAGCCCCTAGCTGCCCACAGCCTCACTGCAGCCACTTGGGCCTACTTTGGCCACTTCAGCCTACTTTAGCCCTCTTCATCCCACTTCTGCCCACTTCAGCCCACTTTGGCCCACTTGGTTCTACTTTGACCCATTCGGCCCAGTTTGCCCACTTTGGCCCTCTTCAGCCCACTTCAGCCCACTTTTGCCCCCTTCAGCCCACTTTGGCCCTCTTCAGCCCACTTCAGCCCACTTCAGCCCACTTCAGCCCTCTTCAGCCCACTTCAGCCCTCTTCAGCCCTCTTCAGCCCTCTTCAGCCACTTCAGCCCACTTCAGCCCTCTTCAGCCCACTTCAGCCCTCTTCAGCCCACTTGTGCCCACTTCAGCCCTCTTCAGCCCTCTTCAGCCCTCTTCAGCCCACTTCAGCCCACTTCAGCCCTCTTCAGCCCTCTTCAGCCCTCTTCAGCCCACTTCAGCCCACTTCAGCCCACTTCAGCCCTCTTCAGCCCACTTCAGCCCTCTTCAGCCCTCTTCAGCCCTCTTCAGCCACTTCAGCCCACTTCAGCCCTCTTCAGCCCACTTCAGCCCTCTTCAGCCCACTTGTGCCCACTTCAGCCCACTTCAGCCCTCTTCAGCCCTCTTCAGCCCACTTCAGCCCACTTCAGCCCACTTCAGCCCTCTTCAGCCCACTTCAGCCCTCTTCAGCCCACTTCAGCCACTTCAGCCCTCTTCAGCCCTCTTCAGCCACTTCAGCCCACTTCAGCCCTCTTCAGCCCTCTTCAGCCCTCTTCAGCCCACTTCAGCCCACTTCAGCCCACTTCAGCCCTCTTCAGCCCACTTCAGCCCTCTTCAGCCCTCTTCAGCCACTTCAGCCCTCTTCAGCCCTCTTCAGCCACTTCAGCCCTCTTCAGCCCTCTTCAGCCACTTCAGCCCTCTCCAGCCCACTTTGGCCCACTTCAGCCCACTTGTGCCCACTTGCGCCCACTTGTGCCCACTTCAGCCCACTTGTGCCCACTTGTGCCCACTTCAGCCCACTTGTGCCCACTTGTGCCCACTTCAGCCCACTTGTGCCCACCTGAGCCCCTTGGGCCCTCTCTGCCCCCTGCAGGCCTGAGCTCCAATTGAAGCTTCTCTGCAGAGCAGCAAATGTCCCAAAGTGGCAAAGTCTCTGCAGGAAGAGCTCAGCAAAGCAGTGCCAGGAGCAGCAGAGCAGAGCAGCAACTGCAGCAGGCAGCACTTGAGAGGAGCTCCTGCTGAGAGCAGTGCAGGGCAGCCACGGGTGGCAGTGGGACAGCACTGGAGCCAGACTGGGAGCACTGGAGCCAGACTGGGAGCACTGGAGCCAGACTGGGAGGAGCTGGAGCCAGACTGGGAGGCACTGGAGCCAGACTGGGAGCACTGGAGCCGGAGTGGGAGGCACTGGAGCCAGACTGGGAGCACTGGAGCCAGAGTGGGAGCACTGGAGTCAGAGTGGGAGCACTGGAGCCAGACTGGGAGGCAGTGGGGCCAGACTGGGAGAGACTGGAGCCAGAGTGGGAGCACTGGAGCTGGACTGGGAGGCAGTGGGGCCAGACGGGGAGCACTGGAGCCAGACTGGGCGGGACTGGAGCCAGAGTGGGAGCACTGCAGCCAGAGTGGGAGCACTGGAGCCAGAGTGGGAGCACTGCAGCCAGAGTGGGAGCACTGGAGCCAGAGTGGGAGCACTGGAGCCAGAGTGGGAGGCACTGGAGCCAGAGTGGGAGCACTGGAGCCAGAGTGGGAGCACTGCAGCCAGAGTGGGAGCACTGGAGCCAGAGTGGGAGCACTGCAGCCAGAGTGGGAGCACTGGAGCCAGAGTGGGAGCACTGGAGCCAGACTGGGAGGGACTGGAGCCAGAGTGGGAGCACTGCAGCCAGAGTGGGAGCACTGGAGCCAGCGTGGGAGCACTGCAGCCAGAGTGGGAGCACTTGAGCCAGAGTGGGAGCACTGGAGCCAGAGTGGGAGAACTGGAGCCAGAGTGGGAGCACTGCAGCCAGAGTGGGAGCACTGCAGCCAGAGTGGGAGCACTGGAGCCAGAGTGGGAGCACTGCAGCCAGAGTGGGAGCACTGCAGCCAGAGTGGGAGCATGGAGCCAGAGTGGGAGCACTGCAGCCAGAGTGGGAGCACTGCAGCCAGAGTGGGAGCACTGGAGCCAGAGTGGGAGCACTGCAGCCAGAGTGGGAGCACTGGAGCCAGAGTGGGAGCACTGCAGCCAGAGTGGGAGCACTGGAGCCAGCCTGGAGGCAGTGCAGTGGTGCCCAGCTGCAGGCAGCAGGGAGCTGGCTCAGGAGGCGACGCTGAGCAGTTCCTGCCCACTCCTGCCCGCGGCTCCCACGCAGCCATGCGGTGCAGAACCAATGGCGTTTGGGGGGGTGCAGAGCTGGGCTCTGGAGTGTGCAGGCAAACAGCAGTGCCCTCTGCTGACATCCCCCTGACTATTATGGGCTGTGGCCGGCAGGAGAGGGGCCCCTGTCTGGCCCTGCAGCCCCCTTAGCTGCTGCACGCCAGCCCCTAGCTGCCCACAGCCTCACTGCAGCCACTTGGGCCTACTTTGGCCACTTCAGCCTACATTGGCCCACATCAGCCTACTTTGGCCTACTTTGGCCCTCTTCAGCCTACTTTGGCCTACTTTGGCCTTCTTCAGCCTACATTGGCCCACTTCAGCCCTCTTTGGCCCTCTTCAGCCAACTTTGGCCCACTTCAGCCTACTTTGGCCCACATCAGCCCACTTTGGCCCACTTCAGCCCTCTTTGGCCCACTTCAGCCCACTTGTGCCCACTTGTGCCCACTTGTGCCCACTTCAGCCCACTTGTGCCCACTTGTGCCCACTTGTGCCCACTTCAGCCCACTTGTGCCCACTTGTGCCCACTTGTGCCCACTTCAGCCCACTTCAGCCCACTTCAGCCCACTTGTGCCCACTTCAGCCCACTTTTGCCCACTTGTGCCCACTTGTGCCCACTTCAGCCCACTTGTGCCCACTTTTGCCCACTTTTGCCCACTTCAGCCCACTTGTGCCCACTTGTGCCCACTTGTGCCCACTTCAGCCCACTTGTGCCCACCTGAGCCCCTTGGGCCCTCTCTGCCCCCTGCAGGCCTGAGCTCCAATTGAAGCTTCTCTGCAGAGCAGCAAATGTCCCAAAGTGGCAAAGTCTCTGCAGGAAGAGCTCAGCAAAGCAGTGCCAGGAGCAGCAGAGCAGAGCAGCAACTGCAGCAGGCAGCACTTGAGAGGAGCTCCTGCTGAGAGCAGTGCAGGGCAGCCACGGGTGGCAGTGTGACAGCACTGGAGCCAGACTGGGAGCACTGGAGCCAGAGTGGGAGCACTGGAGCCAGACTGGGAGGGACTGGAGCCAGACTGGGAGCACTGGAGCCAGAGTGGGAGCACTGGAGCCAGACTGGGAGGGACTGGAGCCAGAGTGGGAGGGACTGGAGCCAGAGTGGGAGCACTGGAGCCAGAGTGGGAGCACTGGAGCCAGAGTGGGAGCACTGGAGCCAGAGTGGGAGCACTGGAGCCAGAGTGGGAGCACTGGAGCCAGAGTGGGAGGGACTGGAGCCAGACTGGGAGGGACTGGAGCCAGACTGGGAGCACTGGAGCCAGAGTGGGAGGGACTGGAGCCAGACTGGGATGCATTGGAGCCAGACTGGGAGCACTGGAGCCAGACTGGGAGCACTGCAGCCAGAGTGGGAGCACTGGAGCCAGAGTGGGAGCACTGCAGCCAGAGTGGGAGCACTGGAGCCAGAGTGGGAGCACTGGAGCCAGAGTGGGAGCACTGGAGCCAGAGTGGGAGCACTGGAGCCAGAGTGGGAGCACTGGAGCCAGAGTGGGAGCACTGCAGCCAGACTGGGAGCACTGGAGCCAGAGTGGGAGCACTGGAGCCAGACTGGAGGCAGTGCAGTGGTGCCCAGCTGCAGGCAGCAGGGAGCTGGCTCAGGAGGCGACGCTGAGCAGTTCCTGCCCACTCCTGCCCGCGGCTCCCACGCAGCCATGCGGTGCAGAACCAATGGCGTTTGGGGGGGTGCAGAGCTGGGCTCTGGAGTGTGCAGGCAAACAGCAGTGCCCTCTGCTGACATCCCCCTGACTATTATGGGCTGTGGCCGGCAGGAGAGGGGCCCCTGTCTGGCCCTGCAGCCCCTTAGCTGCTGCACGCCAGCCCCTAGCTGCCCACAGCCTCACTGCAGCCACTTGGGCCTACTTTGGCCACTTCAGCCTACTTTGGCCACTTGGGCCTACTTTGGCCCTCTTCAGCCTACTTTGGCCTACTTTGGCTCACTTTGGCCCTCTTCAGCCCTCTTTGGCCCTCTTCAGCCCACTTTGGCCCACATCAGCCCACTTTGGCCCACTTCAGCCCACTTTGGCCCACTTCAGCCCACTTGTGCCCACTTCAGCCCACTTGTGCCCACTTCAGCCCACTTCAGCCCACTTCAGACCACTTGTGCCCACTTGTGCCCACTTCAGCCCACTTCAGCCCACTTGTGCCCACTTCATCCCACTTCAGCCCACTTGTGCCCACTTGTGCCCACTTGTGCCCACTTGAGCCCACTTGTGCCCACTTGTGCCCACTTCAGCCCACTTGTGCCCACTTGTGCCCACTTGTGCCCACTTGAGCCCACTTGTGCCCACTTCAGCCCACTTCAGCCCACTTGTGCCCACTTGTGCCCACTTGAGCCCACTTGTGCCCACTTGTGCCCACTTCAGACCACTTGAGCCCACTTGAGCCCACTTTTGCCCACTTCAGCCCACTTGTGCCCACTTCAGCCCACTTTGGCCCACTTCAGCCCTCTTCAGCCCACTTGTGCCCACTTCAGCCCACTTGAGCCCACTTGTGCCCACTTCCGCCCACTTTTGCCCACTTCAGCCCACTTGTGCCCACTTCAGCCCACTTTGGCCCACTTCAGCCCTCTTCAGCCCACTTGTGCCCACTTCAGCCCACTTCAGCCCACATGTGCCCACTTCAGCCCACTTGTGCCCACTTGTGCCCACTTCAGCCCACTTGTGCCCACTTGTGCACACTTCAGCCCACTTGTGCCCACTTGTGCCCACTTGTGCCCACTTCAGCCCACTTGTGCCCACTTGTGCCCACTTGTGCCCACTTGTGCCCACTTGTGCCCACTTCAGCCCACTTGTGCCCACCTGAGCCCCTTGGGCCCTCTCTGCCCCCTGCAGGCCTGAGCTCCAATTGAAGCTTCTCTGCAGAGCAGCAAATGTCCCAAAGTGGCAAAGTCTCTGCAGGAAGAGCTCAGCAAAGCAGTGCCAGGAGCAGCAGAGCAGAGCAGCAACTGCAGCAGGCAGCACTTGAGAGGAGCTCCTGCTGAGAGCAGTGCAGGGCAGCCACGGGTGGCAGTGTGACAGCACTGGAGCCAGACTGGGAGCACTGGAGCCAGACTGGGAGCACTGGAGCCAGACTGAGAGGGACTGGAGCCAGACTGGGAGCACTGGAGCCAGACTGGGGGGCACTGCAGCCAGACTGGGAGCACTGGAGCCATACTGGAACAGTGCAGCCACACTGGGAGGGACTGGAGCCATACTGGGAGCACTGGAGCCATACTGGGAGCACTGGAGCCAGACTGGAAGGGACTGGAGGCATACTGGGAGGCACCGGAGACAGACTGGGAGGGACTGTAGCTGGTCTGGGAGGCACTGGAGCCATTCTAGGAGCACTGGAGCCAGACTGGGAGGCACTGGAGCCAGACTGGGAGGCACTGGAGCCTGACTGGGAGCACTGGAGCCAGACTGGGAGGCACTGGAGCCTGACTGGGAGCACTGGAGCCAGACTGGGAGGCCTGGAGCCAGACAGGGAGGGACTGGAGCCAGACTGGGAGCACTGGAGCCAGACTGGGAGGCACTGGAGCCAGACTGGGAGGCACTGGAGCCAGACTGGGAGCACTGGAGCCAGACTGGGAGCACTGGAACCAGACTGGGAGCACTGGAGCCAGACTGGGAGGCACTGGAGCCAGACTGGGAGGGACTGGAGCCAGACTGGGAGGCACTGGAGCCAGACTGTGAGCACTGGAGCCAGAGTGGGAGGCACTGGAGCCAGACTGGGAGGCACTGGAGCCAGACTGGGAGCACTGGAGCCAGACTGGGAGGCACTGGAGCCAGACTGGGAGCACTGGAGCCAGACTGGGAGGGACTGGAGCCAGACTGGGAGCACTGGAGCCAGAGTGGGAGGCACTGGAGCCAGAGTGGGAGCACTGGAGCCAGAGTGGGAGCACTGGAGCCATACTGGGAGGCACTGGAGCCAGATTGTGAGCACTGGAGCCAGATTGTGAGCACTGGACCCAGAGTGGGAGCACTGGAGCCATACTGGGAGGCACTGGAGCCAGAGTGGGAGCACTGGATCCAGAGTGGGAGCACTGGAGCCAGAGTGGGAGGCACTGGAGCCAGAGTGGGAGCACTGGAGCCATACTGGGAGCACTGGAGCCAGAGTGGGAGCACTGGAGCCAGAGTGGGAGGCACTGGAGCCAGAGTGGGAGGCACTGGAGCCAGAGTGGGAGCACTGGAGCCAGAGTGGGAGCACTGGAGCCAGAGTGGGAGCACTGGAGCCATACTGGGAGCACTGGAGCCAGAGTGGGAGCACTGGAGCCAGAGTGGGAGGCACTGGAGCCAGAGTGGGAGGCACTGGAGCCAGAGTGGGAGCACTGGAGCCAGAGTGGCAGCACTGGAGCCAGAGTGGGAGGCAATGGAGCCAGATTGTGAGCACTGGAGCCGGAGTGGGAGCACTGGAGCCAGACTGTGAGCACTGGAGCCAGACTGGGAGCACTGGAGCCAGAGTGGGAGCACTGGAGCCAGAGTGGGAGGCACTGGAGCCAGAGTGGGAGGCACTGGAGCCAGACTGGGAGCACTGCAGCCAGAGTGGGAGCACTGGAGCCAGAGTGGGAGGCACTGGAGCCAGAGTGGGAGCACTGGAGCCATACTGGGAGCACTGGAGCCAGAGTGGGAGCACTGGAGCCAGAGTGGGAGGCACTGGAGCCAGAGTGGGAGCACTGGAGCCAGAGTGGCAGCACTGGAGCCAGAGTGGGAGGCAATGGAGCCAGATTGTGAGCACTGGAGCCAGAGTGGGAGGCACTGGAGCCAGCATGGGAGCACTGGAGCCAGAGTGGGAGCACTGGAGCCAGACTGGGAGCACTGGAGCCATACTGGGAGGCACTGGAGCCAGAGTGGGAGCACTGGAGCCAGAGGGCCCCTGTCTTTCCCTACATCCCCTTATCTGCTGCACGCCAGCCCCTAGCTGCCCACACCTCCCCCTCCCTGTGCTCAATGAGAGCAGCTCAAATTGAACCTTCTCTACCAAGTATATAAGGGTAAAAAAGTGGCAAAGTCTCTGCAGGAAGAGCTCAGCAAAGCAGTGCCAGGAGCAAAAGATCTGAACAGCAAACTGCAGCAGGCAGCACTTGAGAGGAGCTCCTGCTGAGAGCAGTGCAGGGCAGCCAGGGGTGGGCAGTGTACAAGGAGGAGATGAGAACATTGCTCCCAGCACCTTTAGCAAGCACCCAAAGTGCTCGTGGCCATCGCAGGGGAAAGCTCCCTAAAGAGGTCTCCAAGTCAGCTGCCTCCTGTTGGACTGTCCCCAGCTTCTAGAGCTGTTTCCTTCACAGTGTGACATTCTTTGGGGCAAGCCTGAGCTGCTCTGTGCAAGGTAATAGTGGCAATACTGAAGGTACCTTAGAGTAGAGCTTACTGCTCTGCAGGCATCACAGCATCACAGCATCACAGCATCATCAGGGCTGGAAGAGACCTCACAGATCACTGGAGCCTGACCACAGTGCCGGGCAAGGTGATGGAACAGGTCATCTTGAGTGCCATCACAAAGCACCTACAGGATGGCCAAGGCATCAGGCCCAGCCAGCATGGGTTTAGGAAGGGCAGGTCCTGCCTCACCAACCTGATCTCCTTTTATGATCAGGTTCCTGCCTGGTGAGTGTGGGGCAGGCTGTGGATGGAGTCTACTTGGACTTCAGCAAAGCCTTTGACACTGCCTGCCACAAGAAGCTCCTAGCCAAGCTGGCAGCTCATGGTTTGGACAGATTCACTCTGTGCTGGGTCAAGAACTGGCTGGATGGCAGAGCTCAGAGAGTGGTGGTGAATGGTGCCACATCCAGTTGGCAGCTGCCACCAGTGGTGTGCCCCAGGGATCAGTGCTGGGCCCAGTCCTGTTCAATATCTTTACTGATGATCTGGACGAGGGCATTGAGTCCAGCATCAGTAAGTTTGCAGATGCCACCAAGCTAGGAGCAGCTGTGGAGCTGTTGGAAGGTAGCAGAGCCCTGCAGAGGGACCTGGCCAGGCTGGATGGGTGGGCAGAGGCCAATGGGATGAGATTTAACAAGGCCAAGTGCAGGGTTCTGCACTTTGGCCACAACAACCCCAAGCAGCGCTATAGGCTGGGGACTGAGTGGCTGCAGAGCAGCCAGGAGGAAAGGGACCTGGGGGTACTGATAGATAGTAAGCTGAAGATGAGCCAGCAGTGTGCCCAGGTGGCCAAGAGAGCCAATGGCATCCTGGCCTGCACCAGGAGCAGTGTGGCCAGTAGGACAAGGGAGGTTATTCTTCCCCTGTACTCAGCACTGGTCAGGCCACACCTTGAGTGCTGTGTCCAGTTCTGGGCTCCTCAATTCAAGAGAGATGTTGAGGTGCTGGAACATGTCCAGAGAAGGGCAACAAAGCTGGTGAGGGGCCTGGAACACAAATCCTATGAGGAGAGGCTGAGGGAGCTGGGCCTGTTTAGCCTGGAGAAGAGGAGGCTCAGGGGTGATCTTATTACTGTCTACAACTACCTGAAGGGACATTGTAGCCAGGTGGGGGGTGGCCTCTTCTCCCAGGCAACCAGCAATAGAACAAGGGGACACAGTCTCAAGTTGTGCCAGGGTAGGTCTAGGCTGGATGTTAGGAAGAAGTTCTTCCCAGAGAGAGTGATTGGCATTGGAATGGGCTGCCCAGGGAGGTGGTGGAGGCACCGTCCCTGGGGGTGTTCAAGCAAAGCCTGGATGAGGCACTCAGTGCCATGGTCTGGTTGATTGGATAGGGCTGGGTGCTAGGTTGGACTGGATGAGCTTGGAGGTCTCTTCCAACCTGCTTGATTCTATGATTCTATGATTCTAAATCTCCCCTGGCACAGCCTGAGGCTGTGTCCTCTCGTTCTGGTGCTGGCCACCTGAGAGAAGAGAGCAACCTCCTCCTGGCCACAACCACCCCTCAGGTAGCTGTAGACAGCAACAAGGTCACCCCTGAGCCTCCTCTTCTCCAGGCTAACCAATCCCAGCTCACTCAGCCTCTCCTCGTAGGGCTGTGCTCAAGGCCTCTCCCCAGCCTCGTTGCCCTTCTCTGGACACGCTCAAGCATCTCCATGTCCCCCCTAAACTGGGGGGCCCAGACCTGCACACAGGATGTGTTGTCTGCAGCCTACGTCCAGCAAACGACACAAACATGCTCAGTGCACAGGGGCCATAAACCAAAGTCAGCACAACCATCGCAGTCAGGGAGGGTATCAGGGTGCTTAGCCATGGTGATTGGTTACACCACAATTCCAACCATCCTCGTTGGGCTTCCCTGTCCCTTTTCCCTTTGGGCCAATCTCTCTCTCTCAGTTTAGCCATCGAATCTCTAACTACTGCACTGTGATCTGCTTAAAAGCAACACTCCTGCTCCAGAGCTGCACAAAGGCCTCCTGACTGCATGGACAGAAGCTCTGACCCTCGTCTGCTCTGTGAAACCACTTCTGAGAGTGATGAGAGAGATCCCTCTGGGGAGGCTGCCGCTAGATGTCGCTGCTTGCCTGCTGACTGCTGAAGTCGAGGCACATGGACTTAGGGACTCCAATGTGGAGTGTCACTGTAAGCTGTTTAATACACAGACCAGAAGGCTCTTTATGCTGTTACAGGCTCACAGCAGGTCGATGTCTGATTGGTCCCTGCTGCACATTTTCCTGCTTTAAAGCCTGCACAGATGGGCAGAGGCCAATGGGATGGGGTTCAATAGCTCCAAGTGCAGGGTGCTGCACTTTGGCCACAGCAACCCCATGCAGAGATACAGGCTGGGGTCGGAGTGGCTGAGAGCAGCCAGACAGAGAGGGATCTGGGGGTGCTGATTGATACCTGCCTGAACATGAGCCAGCAGTGTGCCCAGGTGGCCAAGAGAGCCAGTGGCATCCTGGCCTGCATCAGGAATGGTGTGGTCAGCAGGAGCAGGGAGGTCATTCTGCCCCTGTACTCTGCACTGGTCAGACCACACCTTGAGTACTGTGTTCAGTTCTGGGCCCCCCAGTTTAGGAGGGACATTGAGATGCTTGAGCGTGTCCAGAGAAGGGCAACGAGGCTGGGGAGAGGCCTTGAGCACAAGCCCTACGAGGAGAGGCTGAGGGAGCTGGGATTGTTTAGCCTGGAGAAGAGGAGGCTCAGGGCAGACCTTATTGCTGTCTACAACTACCTGAGGGGAGGTTGTGGCCAGGAGGAGGTTGCTCTCTTCTCTCAGGTGGCCAGCACCAGAACGAGAGGACACAGCCTCAGGCTGTGCCAGGGGAGATTTAGGCTGGAGGTGAGGAGAAAGTTCTTCCCTGAGAGAGTCATTGGACACTGGAATGGGCTGCCCGGGGAGGTGGTGGAGTCGCCGTCCCTGGAGCTGTTCAAGGCAGGACTGGACGTGGCACTTGGTGCCATGGTCTGGCCTTGAGCTCTGTGGTAAAGGGTTGGACTTGATGATCTGTGAGGTCTCTTCCAACCTTGGTGATGCTGTGACACTGTGACACTGTGATACTGTGACACTGTGACACTGTGATACTGTGATACTGTGACACTGTGACACTGTGACACTGTGACACTGTGATACTGTGACACTGTGATACTATGACACTGTGACACTGTGACACTGTGACACTGTGACACTGTGACACTGTGATACTGTGACACTGTGACACTGTGACACTGTGACACTGTGATACTGTGATACTGTTACACTGTGACACTGTGATACTGTGACACTGTGATACTGTGATACTGTGACACTGTGATACTCTGACACTGTGACACTGTGACACTGTGATACTGTGACACTGTGACACTGTGACACTGTGATACTGTGATACTGTGACACTGTGATACTGTGACACTGTGATACTGTGACACTGTGACACTGTGATACTGTGATACTCTGACACTGTGACACTGTGACACTGTGATACTGTGACACTGTGATACTGTGACACTGTGACACTGTGACACTGTGACACTGTGACACTGTGACACTGTGATACTGTGATACTGTGACACTGTGACACTCTGACACTGTGACACTGTGACACTGTGACACTGTGATACTGTGATACTGTGACACTGTGATACTGTGATACTGTGACACTGTGATACTGTGATACTGTGACACTGTGACACTGTGACGCTGTGACACTGTGATACTGTGACACTGTGATACTGTGACACTGTGACACTGTGACGCTGTGACACTGTGACACTGTGACACTGTGACACTGTGACACTGTGACACTGTGACACTGTGATACTCTGACACTGTGGTACTGTGATACTGTGACACTGTGATACTG
The DNA here is from genome assembly GCF_015220805.1 of Pogoniulus pusillus. Taxonomy (NCBI): domain Eukaryota; kingdom Metazoa; phylum Chordata; class Aves; order Piciformes; family Lybiidae; genus Pogoniulus; species Pogoniulus pusillus. The sequence goes on from NW_026974620.1 coordinate 37,479, forward strand.
TGACACTGTGACACTGTGATACTGTGACACTGTGATACTGTGACACTGTGACACTGTGATACTGTGACACTGTGACGCTGTGACACTGTGACACTGTGATACTGTGACACTGTGACACTGTGACATTGTGACACTGTGATACTGTGATACTGTGACACTGTGATACTGTGACACTGTGACACTGTGACACTGTGACACTGTGATACTGTGACACTGTGACACTGTGACACTGTGACACTGTGACACTGTGATACTGTGACACTGTGACACTGTGATACTGTGACAGTGCGACACTGTGATACTGTGACACTGTGACACTGTGACACTGTGATACTGTGATACTGTGATGCTGCGACACTGTGACACTGTGACACTGTGACACTGTGACACTGTGACACTGTGATACTGTGACACTGTGACACTGTGACACTGTGATACTGTGATACTGTGACACTGTGATACTCTGACACTGTGACACTGTGACACTGTGACACTGTGATACTGTGATACTGTGATACTGTGATACTGTGACACTGTGATACTGTGATACTGTGACACTGTGACACTGTGACGCTGTGACACTGTGATACTGTGACACTGTGACACTGTGACGCTGTGACACTGTGACACTGTGACACTGTGACACTGTGACACTGTGACACTGTGACACTGTGATACTCTGACACTGTGGTACTGTGATACTGTGACACTGTGATACTGTGACACTGTGACACTGTGATACTGTGACACTGTGATACTGTGACACTGTGACACTGTGATACTGTGACACTGTGACGCTGTGACACTGTGACACTGTGATACTGTGACACTGTGACACTGTGACATTGTGACACTGTGATACTGTGATACTGTGACACTGTGATACTGTGACACTGTGACACTGTGACACTGTGACACTGTGATACTGTGACACTGTGACACTGTGACACTGTGACACTGTGACACTGTGATACTGTGACACTGTGACACTGTGATACTGTGATACTGTGACACTGTGACACTGTGATACTGTGACACTGTGATACTGTGATACTGTGACACTGTGATGCTGTGACACTGTGACACTGTGACACTGTGACACTGTGATACTGTGACACTGTGATGCTGTGACACTGTGACACTGTGATACTGTGACACTGTGACACTGTGACACTGTGATACTGTGACACTGTGATACTGTGATACTGTGACACTGTGACACTGTGACACTGTGACACTGTGAGACTGTGATACTGTGACACTGTGACACTGTGACGCTGTGATACTGTTTGATACTGTGACACTGTGATACTGTGATACTGTGACACTGTGACACTGTGATACTGTGACACTGTGAGACTGTGAGACTGTGACACTGTGATACTGTGACACTGTGATACTGTGACACTGTGACACTGTGAGACTGTGATACTGTGATACTGTGACACTGTGACACTGTGACACTGTAACACTGTGACACTGTGATGCTGTGACACTGTGATACTGTGATACTGTGATACTGTGATACTGTGATACTGTGATACTGTGACACTGTGACACTGTGACACTGTGACACTGTGACACTGTGATACTGTGATACTGTGACACTGTGATACTGTGACACTGTGACACTGTGATACTGTGACACTGTGACACTGTGACACTGTGACACTGTGACACTGTGACACTGTGATACTGTGATACTGTGATACTGTGACACTGTGACACTGTGACACTGTGATACTGTGATACTGTGATACTGTGACACTGTGACACTGTGACACTGTGATACTGTGACACTGTGACACTGTGATACTGTGATACTGTGACACTGTGATGCTGTGACACTGTGACACTGTGATACTGTGACACTGTGACACTGTGACACTGTGATACTGTGATACTGTGATACTGTGACACTGTGACACTGTGATACTGTGACACTGTGATACTGTGATACTGTGACACTGTGACACTGTGACACTGTGACACTGTGACACTGTGATACTGTGATACTGTGATACTGTGATACTGTGATACTGTGACACTGTGACACTGTGATACTGTGATACTGTGACACTGTGATACTGTGACACTGTGATACTGTGACACTGCGATACTGTGATACTGTGACACTGTGACACTGTGACACTGTGATACTGTGACACTGTGACACTGTGATACTGTGATACTGTGACACTGTGATGCTGTGACACTGTGACACTGTGATACTGTGACACTGTGACACTGTGACACTGTGATACTGTGATACTGTGATACTGTGATACTGTGACACTGTGACACTGTGATACTGTGACACTGTGATACTGTGATACTGTGACACTGTGACACTGTGACACTGTGATACTGTGATACTGTGATACTGTGACACTGTGATACTGTGACACTGTGATACTGTGACACTGTGACACTGTGACACTGTGACACTGTGATACTGTGACAGTGTGACACTGTGATACTGTGATACTGTGACACTGTGACACTGTGACACTGTGACACTGTGACACTGTGACACTGTGATGCTGTGATACTGTGACACTGTGATGCTGTGACACTGTGAGACTGTGATACTGTGACACTGTGACACTGTGACACTGTGATACTGTGACACTGTGATGCTGTGACACTGTGACACTGTGATACTGTGACACTGTGACACTCTGACACTGTGACACTGTGATACTGTGACACTGTGATACTGTGATACTGTGACACTGTGACACTGTGACGCTGTGATGCTGTGACACTGTGACACTGTGACACTGTGATACTGTGACACTGTGACACTGTGACACTGTGATACTGTGAGACTGTGATACTGTGACACTGATACTGTGACACTGTGATACTGTGATACTGTGACACTGTGATACTGTGACACTGTGACACTGTGATACTGTGACACTGTGACACTGTGATACTGTGATACTGTGACACTGTGACACTGTGACACTGTGACGCTGTGACACTGTGACACTGTGACACTGTGATACTGTGACACTGTGACACTGTGACACTGTGACGCTGTGACACTGTGACACTGTGACACTGTGACACTGTGATACTGTGACACTGTGACGCTGTGACACTGTGACACTGTGATACTGTGACACTGTGATACTGTGACACTGTGACACTGTGACACTGTGATACTGTGATACTGTGACACTGTGACACTGTGACACTGTGACACTGTGATACTGTGACACTGTGATACTGTGATACTGTGACACTGTGACACTGTGACACTGTGACACTGTGACACTGTGACGCTGTGACACTGTGACACTGTGACACTGTGATACTGTGATACTGTGATACTGTGATACTGTGATACTGTGACACTGTGACACTGTGATACTGTGATACTGTGACACTGTGACACTGTGACACTGTGATACTGTGACACTGTGATACTGTGATACTGTGATACTGTGACACTGTGACACTGTGACACTGTGACACTGTGATACTGTGATACTGTGATACTGTGATACTGTGACACTGTGACACTGTGACACTGTGACACTGTGATACTGTGACAGTGTGACACTGTGATACTGTGATACTGTGACACTGTGACACTGTGACACTGTGACACTGTGACACTGTGACACTGTGACACTGTGATGCTGTGATACTGTGACACTGTGATGCTGTGACACTGTGACACTGTGATACTGTGACACTGTGACACTGTGACACTGTGATACTGTGACACTGTGACGCTGTGACACTGTGACACTGTGATACTGTGACACTGTGACACTGTGACACTGTGACACTGTGATACTGTGACACTGTGATACTGTGATACTGTGACACTGTGACACTGTGACGCTGTGATACTGTGATACTGTGACACTGTGACACTGTGACACTGTGATACTTTGACACTGTGATACTGTGAGACTGTGATACTGTGACACTGTGACACTGTGACACTGTGATACTGTGAGACTGTGATACTGTGACACTGATACTGTGACACTGTAATACTGTGATACTGTGACACTGTGATACTGTGACACTGTGACACTGTGATACTGTGACACTGTGACACTGTGATACTGTGATACTGTGACACTGTGACACTGTGACACTGTGACGCTGTGACACTGTGACACTGTGACACTGTGATACTGTGACACTGTGACACTGTGACACTGTGACGCTGTGACACTGTGACACTGTGACACTGTGACACTGTGATACTGTGACACTGTGACACTGTGACACTGTGACGCTGTGACACTGTGACACTGTGACACTGTGACACTGTGATACTGTGACACTGTGACGCTGTGACACTGTGACACTGTGACACTGTGATACTGTGACACTGTGACGCTGTGACACTGTGACACTGTGACACTGTGACACTGTGATGCTGTGACACTGTGATACTGTGACACTGTGACACTGTGACACTGTGACACTGCGATACTCTGACACTGTGACGCTGTGACACTGTGACACTGTGATACTGTGACACTGTGATACTGTGACACTGTGACACTGTGACACTGTGATACTCTGACACTGTGACACTGTGACACTGTGACACTGTGATACTGTGACACTGTGGTACTGTGATACTGTGACACTGTGATACTCTGACACTGTGACACTGTGATACTGTGACACTGTGATACTCTGACACTGTGACACTGTGATACTGTGACACTGTGACGCTGTGACACTGTGACACTGTGATACTGTGACACTGTGACACTGTGATACTGTGATACTGTGACACTGTGATACTCTGACACTGTGACACTGTGACACTGTGACACTGTGATACTGTGACACTGTGATACTGTGATACTGTGACACTGTGACACTGTGACACTGTGATACTGTGATACTGTGACACTGTGATACTCTGACACTGTGACACTGTGACACTGTGACACAGTGATACTGTGACACTGTGATACTGTGATACTGTGACACTGTGATACTGTGATACTGTGACGCTGTGACACTGTGACGCTGTGACACTGTGATACTGTGACGCTGTGACACTGTGACACTGTGACACTGTGACACTGTGACACTGTGATGCTGTGACACTGTGATACTGTGATACTGTGACACTGTGACACTGTGACACTGTGATACTGTGATACTGTGACACTGTGATACTCTGACACTGTGACACTGTGACACTGTGACACTGTGGTACTGTGATACTGTGACACTGTGATACTCTGACACTGTGACACTGTGATACTGTGACACTGTGATACTGTGACACTGTGACACTGTGATACTGTGACACTGTGACGCTGTGACACTGTGACAGTGTGATACTGTGACACTGTGACACTGTGACACTGTGACACTGTGATACTGTGACACTGTGACACTGTGACACTGTGACGCTGTGACACTGTGACGCTGTGATACTGTTTGATACTGTGACACTGTGATACTGTGACACTGTGACACTGTGACACTGTGACACTGTGAGACTGTGATACTGTGATACTGTGACACTGTGACACTGTGACGCTGTAACACTGTGACACTGTGATGCTGTGACACTGTGATGCTGTGATACTGTGACAATGTGACACTGTGATACTGTGACACTGTGACACTGTGACACTGTGACACTGTGACACTGTGATACTGTGACACTGTGACACTGTGATACTGTGATGCTGTGACACTGTGATGCTGTGACACTGTGACACTGTGATACTGTGACACTGTGACACTGTGACACTGTGATACTGTGATACTGTGATACTGTGATACTGTGATACTGTGATACTGTGATACTGTGACACTGTGACACTGTGATACTGTGATACTGTGATACTGTGATACTGTGACACTGTGACACTGTGACACTGTGACACTGTGATACTGTGATACTGTGATACTGTGATACTGTGACACTGTGACACTGTGACACTGTGACACTGTGATACTGTGATACTGTGATACTGTGATACTGTGACACTGTGACACTGTGACACTGTGACACTGTGATACTGTGACACTGTGACACTGTGATACTGTGACTCTTGACACTGTGACACTGTGATACTGTGATACTGTGACACTGTGACACTGTGACACTGTGACACTGTGATACTGTGACACTGTGATACTGTGACACTGTGACACTGTGATACTGTGACACTGTGACACTGTGACACTGTGACACTGTGATACTGTGACACTGTGATACTGTGATACTGTGACACTGTGACACTGTGACACTGTGATACTGTGAAAATGTGATACTGTGACACTGTGATACTGTGATACTGTGACACTGTGACACTGTGATACTGTGATACTGTGACACTGTGATACTGTACACTGTGACACTGTGATGCTGTGACACTGTGACACTGTGACACTGTGACACTGTGATGCTGTGACACTGTGATACTGTGACACTGTGATACTGTGACACTGATACTGTGACACTGTGACTCTGTGACACTGTGATGCTGTCACACTGTGATGATGTGACACTGTGACACTGTGATACAGTTGCTGTGACACGGTGAAACCCTGTTACAACGGTGACACTGTGATACTGTGACACTGTGAAGCTGTGATTCTGTGACACTGTGACACTGTGACACCTGTGACACTGTGAGACCTGTGATACTGGTGACACTGTGACTGGACTGTGACACCTGGACACTGTGACGACTGTGACACTGTGATACTGTTGACACTGGTGACATCGTGGACACTGTTACACTGTGGGACACTGTGACACGGTGATGCTGGGTGACACGTGTTCGGTGACACTGTGACACTGTGGACACCTGTGATACTGTGTTGTGACACTGTCTGACACTGTGACCACTGTTGACACTGTGACACTGTGTACTGTGACACGGTGGACACTGCGTACTGGTGATACCTGTGACACTGTGACACTGTGATGACTGTTGACACTGTGATACTGGTATAACTGTTGACCACTAGTGATGCTGTGACACTGTGACACTGTGAACTGTCGACACTGTGATACTGTGACACTGTGATACTGTGACACTGTGACACGTGATACTGTGACCCCAGGAACTGTGACACTGTGGACACTGTGATACTGTGACTACTGTGAACACTGTGTAGTGATACATGTGACACTGTTAGACACTGAGACACTGTGCAACTGTGGAGACTGTGATACTGTTGTGATACTGTGACACTGTGACACTGTGATACTGTGACACTGTGAGACTGTGAGACTGTGCACTGTGATACTGTGAACACTGTGATACTGTGACACTGTGACACTGTGACACTGTGACACTGTGAGACTGTGAGTACTGTGATACTAGTGACACTGTGACACTGTGTACACTGATAACACTGAGACACTGTGGACTACTGTGATACCTGTGACACTGTGACTACTGTGACACGGTGATACGGGATACTGTGATACTGTGATACTGTGATACTGTGACACTGTGACACTGTGACACTGTGACACTGTGATACTGTGATACTGTGACACTGTGATACTCTGACACTGTGACACTGTGACACTGTGACACTGTGATACTGTGACACTGTGATACTGTGATACTGTGACACTGTGATACTGTGATACTGTGACACTGTGACACTGTGACGCTGTGACACTGTGATACTGTGACACTGTGACACTGTGACACTGTGATACTCTGACACTGTGGTACTGTGATACTGTGACACTGTGATACTCTGACACTGTGACACTGTGATACTGTGACACTGTGATACTGTGACACTGTGACGCTGTGATACTGTGACACTGTGACGCTGTGACACTGTGACACTGTGATACTGTGACACTGTGATACTGTGACACTGTGACACTGTGACACTGTGACACTGTGACGCTGTGATACTGTTTGATACTGTGACACTGTGATACTGTGACACTGTGACACTGTGACGCTGTGATACTGTTTGATACTGTGACACTGTGATACTGTGACACTGTGACACTGTGACACTGTGACACTGTGAGACTGTGATACTGTGATACTGTGACACTGTGACACTGTGACACTGTAACACTGTGACACTGTGATGCTGTGACACTGTGATACTGTGATACTGTGACACTGTGACACTGTGATACTGTGATACTGTGATACTGTGATACTGTGACACTGTGACACTGTGATACTGTGACACTGTGACACTGTGATACTGTGATACTGTGATACTGTGATACTGTGACACTGTGACACTGTGATACTGTGATGCTGTGATACTGTGATACTGTGATGCTGTGACACTGTGACGCTGTGACACTGTGACAGTGTGATGCTGTGACACTGTGACACTGTGACACTGTGACACTGTGATACTGTGACACTGTGACACTGTGACACTGTGACGCTGTGACACTGTGACGCTGTGATACTGTTTGATACTGTGACACTGTGATACTGTGACACTGTGACACTGTGACACTGTGACACTGTGAGACTGTGATACTGTGATACTGTGACACTGTGACACTGTGACGCTGTTACGCTGTGACACTGTGATGCTGTGACACTGTGATACTGTGATACTGTGACAATGTGACACTGTGATACTGTGACACTGTGACACTGTGACACTGTGACACTGTGACACTGTGATACTGTGACACTGTGACACTGTGAGACTGTGCTGCTGTGATACTGTGACACTGTGATGCTGTGACACTGTGACACTGTGATACTGTGACACTGTGACACTGTGACACTGTGACACTGTGATACTGTGATACTGTGATACTGTGATACTGTGATACTGTGATACTGTGACACTGTGACACTGTGATACTGTGATACTGTGATACTGTGATACTGTGACACTGTGACACTGTGACACTGTGATACTGTGATACTGTGATACTGTGATACTGTGACACTGTGACACTGTGACACTGTGACACTGTGACACTGTGATGCTGTGATACTGTGATACTGTGACACTGTGACACTGTGACACTGTGACACTGTGACACTGTGATACTGTGACACTGTGACACTGTGACACTGTGATACTGTGACACTGTGATGCTGTGACACTGTGACACTGTGAGACTGTGACACTGTGACACTGTGACACTGTGATACTGTGACAC
>NW_026974621.1:0-46586 GCF_015220805.1 Pogoniulus pusillus
AAAACCATAGAATGCCGTTTAGAAAAAGCACTCCTTCTGCTTATAGACCCAGCCCAGGAATGGCCTAGCTGGAATCCCCTCTGCACCCATTCTGCAGCTTCCACTGCTTCGTCCACCCACTGGCAAAAGAAACTTTCTCTCGCTGCCTTACCTTGAAGCAGAAACACGTTTACATCCTAGCCCCCAATGAAGAACCATAGAAATGCCAGATAGAAAAAGCACTCCTTCTGCTTATAGACCCAGCCAGGAATGGCCCTAGCCTGAATCCCCTGCACCATTCTGCAAGCTTTCCAGCTGCCTCACACACTGGCAAAAGAAACTTTCTCCTTGCTGCTTTCCTTTGAAGCAGAAAACACGTTATACCTTCTAGGCCCATTGAAGAACCATAGAAATGCTTTTAGAAAAAGCACTCCTTCTGCGTGTAGACCCAGCCAGGAATGGCCTAGCCTGGAATCCCCTGCACCATTCTGCAGCTTTCAGCTGCGTCACACACTGCCAAAAGGAACTTTCTCCTAGCTGCTTTCCTTTGAAGCAGAAACACGTTTACATCCTAGCCCCATTGAAGAACCATAGAAATGCCGGTTAGAAAAAGCACTTACTTCTGCTTATAGACCCAGCCAGGAATGGCCTAGCCTGGAATCCCCTGCACCATTCTGCAGCTTTCCAGCTCCCTCACACACTGGCAAAAGAAACTTTCTCCTAGCTGCTTTCCTTTGAAGCAGAAACACGTTTACATCCTAGCCCCATTGAAGAACCATAGAAATGCCGGTTAGAAAAGCATTCCTTCTGCGTGTAGACCCAGCCAGGAATGGCCTAGCCTGGAATCCCCTGCACCATTCTGCAGCTTTCCAGCTGCGTCACACACTGGCAAAAGAAACTTTCTCCTAGCTGCTTTCCTTTGAAGCAGAAACACGTTTACATCCTAGCCCCATTGAAGAACCATAGAAATGCCGGTTAGAAAAAGCACTACTTCTGCTGTGTAGACCCAGCCAGGAATGGCCTAGCCTGGAATCCCCTGCACCATTCTGCAGCTTTCCAGCTGTCGTCCACACACTGGCAAAAGAAACTTTCTCCTAGCTGCTTTCCTCTGAAGCAGAAACACGTTTACATCCTAGCCCCATTGAAGAACCATAGAAATGCCGTTTAGAAAAAGCACTCCTTCTGCGTGTAGACCCAGCCAGGAATGGCCTAGCCTGGAATCCCCTGCACCATTCTGCAGCTTTCCAGCTCCCTCACACACTGGCAAAAGAAACTTTCTCCCTAGATGCTTTCCTTTGAAGCAGAAACACGTTTACATCCTAGCCCCATTGAAGAACCATAGAAATGCCGGTTAGAAAAAGCACTTCCTTCTGCTTGTAGACCCAGCCAGGATGGCCTAGCCTGGAATCCCCTGCACCATTCTGCAGCTTTCCAGCTGCCCTCACACACTGGCAAAGAAACTTCTCCTAGCTGCTTTCCTTGAAGCAGAAACACGTTTACATCCTAGCCCCATTGAAGAACCATAGAAATTCCGGTTATAAAAAGCACTACTTCTCTGTGTAGACCCAGCCAGGAATGGCCTAGCCTGGAATCCCCTGCACCATTCTGCAGCTTTCCAGCTGCGTCACACACTGGCAAAAGAAACTTTCTCCTAGCTGCTTTCCTTTGAAGCAGAAACACGTTTACATCCTAGCCCCATTGAAGAACCATAGAAATGCCGGTTAGAAAAAGCATTACTTCTGTGTGTAGACCCAGCCAGGAATGGCCTAGCCTGGAATCCCCTGCACCATTCTGCAGCTTTCCAGCTCCCCTCACACACTGGCAAAAGAAACTTTCTCCTAGCTGCTTTCCTTTGAAGCAGAAACACGTTTACATCCTAGCCCCATTGAAGAACCATAGAAATGCCGGTTAGAAAAAGCACTACTTCTGCGTGTAGACCCAGCCAGGAATGGCCTAGCCTGGAATCCCCTGCACCATTCTGCAGCTTTCCAGCTGCGTCACACACTGGCAAAAGAAACTTTCTCCTAGCTGCTTTCCTTTGAAGCAGAAACACGTTTACATCCTAGCCCCATTGAAGAACCATAGAAATGCCGGTTAGAAAAAGCATTCTTCCGCTGTGTAGACCCAGCCAGGAATGGCCTAGCCTGGAATCCCCTGCACCATTCTGCAGCTTTCCAGCTCCCTCACACACTGGCAAAAGAAACTTTCTCCTAGCTGCTTTCCTTTGAAGCAGAAACACGTTTACATCCTAGCCCCATTGAAGAACATAGAAATGCCGGTTAGAAAAAGCATTACTTCTGTGTGTAGACCCAGCCAGGAATGGCCTAGCCTGGAATCCCCTGCACCATTCTGCAGCTTTCCAGCTGCGTCACACACTGGCAAAAGAAACTTTCTCCTAGCTGCTTTCCTTTGAAGCAGAAACACGTTTACATCCTAGCCCCATTGAAGAACCATAGAAATGCCGGTTAGAAAAAGCATTACTTCTGTGTGTAGACCCAGCCAGGAATGGCCTAGCCTGGAATCCCCCTGCACCATTCTGCAGCTTTCCAGCTCCCTCACACACTGGCAAAAGAAACTTTCTCCTAGCTGCTTTCCTTTGAAGCAGAAACACGTTTACATCCTAGCCCCATTGAAGAACCATAGAAATGCCGGTTAGAAAAAGCATTACTTCTGTGTGTAGACCCCAGCCAGGAATGGCCTAGCCTGGAATCCCCTGCACCATTCTGCAGCTTTCCAGCTCCCTCACACACTGGCAAAAGAAACTTTCTCCTAGCTGCTTTCCTTTGAAGCAGAAACACGTTTACATCCTAGCCCCATTGAAGAACCATAGAAATGCCGGTTAGAAAAAGCATTACTTCTGGTGTAGACCCAGCCAGGAATGGCCTAGCCTGGAATCCCTGCACCATTCTGCAGCTTTCCAGCTGCGTCACACACTGGCAAAAGAAACTTTCTCCTAGCTGCTTTCCTTTGAAGCAGAAACACGTTTACATCCTAGCCCCATTGAAGAACCATAGAAATGCCGGTTAGAAAAAGCATTACTTCTGCGTGTAGACCCAGCCAGGAATGGCCTAGCCTGGAATCCCCTGCACCATTCTGCAGCTTTCCAGCTCCGTCACACACTGGCAAAAGAAACTTTCTCCTAGCTGCTTTCCTTTGAAGCAGAAACACGTTTACATCCTAGCCCCATTGAAGAACCATAGAAATGCCGGTTAGAAAAAGCATTACTTCTGTGTGTAGACCCAGCCAGGAATGGCCTAGCCTGGAATCCCCTGCACCATTCTGCAGCTTTCCAGCTGCGTCACACACTGGCAAAAGAAACTTTCTCCTAGCTGCTTTCCTTTGAAGCAGAAACACGTTTACATCCTAGCCCCATTGAAGAACCATAGAAATGCCGGTTAGAAAAAGCATTACTTCTGTGTGTAGACCCAGCCAGGAATGGCCTAGCCTGGAATCCCCTGCACCATTCTGCAGCTTTCCAGCTGCGTCACACACTGGCAAAAGAAACTTTCTCCTAGCTGCTTTCCTTTGAAGCAGAAACACGTTTACATCCTAGCCCCATTGAAGAACCATAGAAATGCCGGTTAGAAAAAGCATTACTTCTGTGTGTAGACCCAGCCAGGAATGGCCTAGCCTGGAATCCCCTGCACCATTCTGCAGCTTTCCAGCTGCGTCACACACTGGCAAAGAAACTTTCTCCTAGCTGCTTTCCTTTGAAGCAGAAACACGTTTACATCCTAGCCCCATTGAAGAACCATAGAAATGCCGGTTAGAAAAAGCATTACTTCTGTGTGTAGACCCAGCCAGGAATGGCCTAGCCTGGAATCCCTGCACCATTCTGCAGCTTTCCAGCTGCGTCACACACTGGCAAAAGAAACTTTCTCCTAGCTGCTTTCCTTTGAAGCAGAAACACGTTTACATCCTAGCCCCATTGAAGAACCATAGAAATGCCGGTTAGAAAAAGCATTACTTCTGTGTGTAGACCCAGCCAGGAATGGCCTAGCCTGGAATCCCCTGCACCATTCTGCAGCTTTCCAGCTCCGTCACACACTGGCAAAAGAAACTTTCTCCTAGCTGCTTTCCTTTGAAGCAGAAACACGTTTACATCCTAGCCCCATTGAAGAACCATAGAAATGCCGGTTAGAAAAAGCATTACTTCTGTGTGTAGACCCAGCCAGGAATGGCCTAGCCTGGAATCCCCTGCACCATTCTGCAGCTTTCCAGCTCCGTCACACACTGGCAAAAGAAACTTTCTCCTAGCTGCTTTCCTTTGAAGCAGAAACACGTTTACATCCTAGCCCCATTGAAGAACCATAGAAATGCCGGTTAGAAAAAGCATACTTCTGTGTGTAGACCCAGCCAGGAATGGCCTAGCCTGGAATCCCCTGCACCATTCTGCAGCTTTCCAGCTCCGTCACACACTGGCAAAAGAAACTTTCTCCTAGCTGCTTTCCTTTGAAGCAGAAACACGTTTACATCCTAGCCCCATTGAAGAACCATAGAAATGCCGGTTAGAAAAGCATTACTTCTGTGTGTAGACCCAGCCAGGAATGGCCTAGCCTGGAATCCCCCTGCACCATTCTGCAGCTTTCCAGCTGCGTCACACACTGGCAAAAGAAACTTTCTCCTAGCTGCTTTCCTTTGAAGCAGAAACACGTTTACATCCTAGCCCCATTGAAGAACCATAGAAATGCCGGTTAGAAAAAGCATTACTTCTGCGTGTAGACCCAGCCAGGAATGGCCTAGCCTGGAATCCCCTGCACCATTCTGCAGCTTTCCAGCTCCCTCACACACTGGCAAAAGAAACTTTCTCCTAGCTGCTTTCCTTTGAAGCAGAAACACGTTTACATCCTAGCCCCATTGAAGAACCATAGAAATGCCGGTTAGAAAAAGCATTACTTCTGCTGTGTAGACCCAGCCAGGAATGGCCTAGCCTGGAATCCCCTGCACCATTCTGCAGCTTTCCAGCTCCCTCACACACTGGCAAAAGAAACTTTCTCCTAGCTGCTTTCCTTTGAAGCAGAAACACGTTTACATCCTAGCCCCATTGAAGAACCATAGAAATGCCGGTTAGAAAAAGCATTACTTCTGCGTGTAGACCCAGCCAGGAATGGCCTAGCCTGGAATCCCCTGCACCATTCTGCAGCTTTCCAGCTCCCTCACACACTGGCAAAAGAAACTTTCTCCTAGCTGCTTTCCTTTGAAGCAGAAACACGTTTACATCCTAGCCCCATTGAAGAACCATAGAAATGCCGGTTAGAAAAAGCATTACTTCTGCGTGTAGACCCAGCCAGGAATGGCCTAGCCTGGAATCCCCTGCACCATTCTGCAGCTTTCCAGCTGCCGCACACACTGGCAAAAGAAACTTTCTCCTAGCTGCTTTCCTTTGAAGCAGAAACACGTTTACATCCTAGCCCCATTGAAGAACCATAGAAATGCCGGTTAGAAAAAGCATTACTTCTGCGTGTAGACCCAGCCAGGAATGGCCTAGCCTGGAATCCCCTGCACCATTCTGCAGCTTTCCAGCTCCGTCACACACTGGCAAAAGAAACTTTCTCCTAGCTGCTTTCCTTTGAAGCAGAAACACGTTTACATCCTAGCCCCATTGAAGAACCATAGAAATGCCGGTTAGAAAAAGCATTACTTCTCTGTGTAGACCCAGCCAGGAATGGCCTAGCCTGGAATCCCCTGCACCATTCTGCAGCTTTCCAGCTCCCTCACACACTGGCAAAAGAAACTTTCTCCTAGCTGCTTTCCTTTGAAGCAGAAACACGTTTACATCCTAGCCCCATTGAAGAACCATAGAAATGCCGGTTAGAAAAAGCATTACTTCTGCGTGTAGACCCAGCCAGGAATGGCCTAGCCTGGAATCCCCTGCACCATTCTGCAGCTTTCCAGCTCCCTCACACACTGGCAAAAGAAACTTTCTCCTAGCTGCTTTCCTTTGAAGCAGAAACACGTTTACATCCTAGCCCCATTGAAGAACCATAGAAATGCCGGTTAGAAAAAGCATTACTTCTGCGTGTAGACCCAGCCAGGAATGGCCTAGCCTGGAATCCCCTGCACCATTCTGCAGCTTTCCAGCTGCGTCACACACTGGCAAAAGAAACTTTCTCCTAGCTGCTTTCCTTTGAAGCAGAAACACGTTTACATCCTAGCCCCATTGAAGAACCATAGAAATGCCGGTTAGAAAAAGCATTACTTCTGCTTGTAGACCCAGCCAGGAATGGCCTAGCCTGGAATCCCCTGCACCATTCTGCAGCTTTCCAGCTCCGTCACACACTGGCAAAAGAAACTTTCTCCTAGCTGCTTTCCTTTGAAGCAGAAACACGTTTACATCCTAGCCCCATTGAAGAACCATAGAAATGCCGGTTAGAAAAAGCATTACTTCTGCTTGTAGACCCAGCCAGGAATGGCCTAGCCTGGAATCCCCTGCACCATTCTGCAGCTTTCCAGCTGCGTCACACACTGGCAAAAGAAACTTTCTCCTAGCTGCTTTCCTTTGAAGCAGAAACACGTTTACATCCTAGCCCCATTGAAGAACCATAGAAATGCCGGTTAGAAAAAGCATTACTTCTGCGTGTAGACCCAGCCAGGAATGGCCTAGCCTGGAATCCCCTGCACCATTCTGCAGCTTTCCAGCTCCCTCACACACTGGCAAAAGAAACTTTCTCCTAGCTGCTTTCCTTTGAAGCAGAAACACGTTTACATCCTAGCCCCATTGAAGAACCATAGAAATGCCGGTTAGAAAAAGCATTACTTCTGTGTGTAGACCCAGCCAGGAATGGCCTAGCCTGGAATCCCTGCACCATTCTGCAGCTTTCCAGCTGCGTCACACACTGGCAAAAGAAACTTTCTCCTAGCTGCTTTCCTTTGAAGCAGAAACACGTTTACATCCTAGCCCCATTGAAGAACCATAGAAATGCCGGTTAGAAAAAGCATTACTTCTGCCTGTAGACCCAGCCAGGAATGGCCTAGCCTGGAATCCCCTGCACCATTCTGCAGCTTTCCAGCTGCGTCACACACTGGCAAAAGAAACTTTCTCCTAGCTGCTTTCCTTTGAAGCAGAAACACGTTTACATCCTAGCCCCATTGAAGAACCATAGAAATGCCGGTTAGAAAAAGCATTACTTCTGTGTGTAGACCCAGCCAGGAATGGCCTAGCCTGGAATCCCCTGCACCATTCTGCAGCTTTCCAGCTGCGTCACACACTGGCAAAAGAAACTTTCTCCTAGCTGCTTTCCTTTGAAGCAGAAACACGTTTACATCCTAGCCCCATTGAAGAACCATAGAAATGCCGGTTAGAAAAAGCATTACTTCTGTGTGTAGACCCAGCCAGGAATGGCCTAGCCTGGAATCCCCTGCACCATTCTGCAGCTTTCCAGCTCCCTCACACACTGGCAAAAGAAACTTTCTCCTAGCTGCTTTCCTTTGAAGCAGAAACACGTTTACATCCTAGCCCCATTGAAGAACCATAGAAATGCCGGTTAGAAAAAGCATTACTTCTGCGTGTAGACCCAGCCAGGAATGGCCTAGCCTGGAATCCCCTGCACCATTCTGCAGCTTTCCAGCTCCCCCCCACACTGGCAAAGAAACTTTCTCCTAGCTGCTTTCCTTTGAAGCAGAAACACGTTTACATCCTAGCCCCATTGAAGAACCATAGAAATGCCGGTTAGAAAAAGCATTACTTCTGCGTGTAGACCCAGCCAGGAATGGCCTAGCCTGGAATCCCCTGCACCATTCTGCAGCTTTCCAGCTGCGTCACACACTGGCAAAAGAAACTTTCTCCTAGCTGCTTTCCTTTGAAGCAGAAACACGTTTACATCCTAGCCCCATTGAAGAACCATAGAAATGCCGGTTAGAAAAAGCATTACTTCTGTGTGTAGACCCAGCCAGGAATGGCCTAGCCTGGAATCCCCTGCACCATTCTGCAGCTTTCCAGCTCCCTCACACACTGGCAAAAGAAACTTTCTCCTAGCTGCTTTCCTTTGAAGCAGAAACACGTTTACATCCTAGCCCCATTGAAGAACCATAGAAATGCCGGTTAGAAAAAGCATTACTTCTGCGTGTAGACCCAGCCAGGAATGGCCTAGCCTGGAATCCCCTGCACCATTCTGCAGCTTTCCAGCTGCGTCACACACTGGCAAAAGAAACTTTCTCCTAGCTGCTTTCCTTTGAAGCAGAAACACGTTTACATCCTAGCCCCATTGAAGAACCATAGAAATGCCGGTTAGAAAAAGCATTACTTCTGCGTGTAGACCCAGCCAGGAATGGCCTAGCCTGGAATCCCCTGCACCATTCTGCAGCTTTCCAGCTCCGTCACACACTGGCAAAAGAAACTTTCTCCTAGCTGCTTTCCTTTGAAGCAGAAACACGTTTACATCCTAGCCCCATTGAAGAACCATAGAAATGCCGGTTAGAAAAAGCATTACTTCTGCTGTGTAGACCCAGCCAGGAATGGCCTAGCCTGGAATCCCCTGCACCATTCTGCAGCTTTCCAGCTCCCTCACACACTGGCAAAAGAAACTTTCTCCTAGCTGCTTTCCTTTGAAGCAGAAACACGTTTACATCCTAGCCCCATTGAAGAACCATAGAAATGCCGGTTAGAAAAAGCATTACTTCTGCGTGTAGACCCAGCCAGGAATGGCCTAGCCTGGAATCCCCTGCACCATTCTGCAGCTTTCCAGCTGCGTCACACACTGGCAAAAGAAACTTTCTCCTAGCTGCTTTCCTTTGAAGCAGAAACACGTTTACATCCTAGCCCCATTGAAGAACCATAGAAATGCCGGTTAGAAAAAGCATTACTTCTGCGTGTAGACCCAGCCAGGAATGGCCTAGCCTGGAATCCCCTGCACCATTCTGCAGCTTTCCAGCTCCCTCACACACTGGCAAAAGAAACTTTCTCCTAGCTGCTTTCCTTTGAAGCAGAAACACGTTTACATCCTAGCCCCATTGAAGAACCATAGAAATGCCGGTTAGAAAAAGCATTACTTCTGTGTGTAGACCCAGCCAGGAATGGCCTAGCCTGGAATCCCCTGCACCATTCTGCAGCTTTCCAGCTCCCGCACACACTGGCAAAAGAAACTTTCTCCTAGCTGCTTTCCTTTGAAGCAGAAACACGTTTACATCCTAGCCCCATTGAAGAACCATAGAAATGCCGGTTAGAAAAAGCATTACTTCTGTGTGTAGACCCAGCCAGGAATGGCCTAGCCTGGAATCCCCTGCACCATTCTGCAGCTTTCCAGCTCCCGTCACACACTGGCAAAAGAAACTTTCTCCTAGCTGCTTTCCTTTGAAGCAGAAACACGTTTACATCCTAGCCCCATTGAAGAACCATAGAAATGCCGGTTAGAAAAAGCATTACTTCTGTGTGTAGACCCAGCCAGGAATGGCCTAGCCTGGAATCCCTGCACCATTCTGCAGCTTTCCAGCTCCCTCACACACTGGCAAAAGAAACTTTCTCCTAGCTGCTTTCCTTTGAAGCAGAAACACGTTTACATCCTAGCCCCATTGAAGAACCATAGAAATGCCGGTTAGAAAAAGCATTACTTCTGTGTGTAGACCCAGCCAGGAATGGCCTAGCCTGGAATCCCCTGCACCATTCTGCAGCTTTCCAGCTGCGTCACACACTGGCAAAAGAAACTTTCTCCTAGCTGCTTTCCTTTGAAGCAGAAACACGTTTACATCCTAGCCCCATTGAAGAACCATAGAAATGCCGGTTAGAAAAAGCATTACTTCTGCGTGTAGACCCAGCCAGGAATGGCCTAGCCTGGAATCCCCTGCACCATTCTGCAGCTTTCCAGCTGCCTCACACACTGGCAAAAGAAACTTTCTCCTAGCTGCTTTCCTTTGAAGCAGAAACACGTTTACATCCTAGCCCCATTGAAGAACCATAGAAATGCCGGTTAGAAAAAGCATTACTTCTGTGTGTAGACCCAGCCAGGAATGGCCTAGCCTGGAATCCCCTGCACCATTCTGCAGCTTTCCAGCTGCCTCACACACTGGCAAAAGAAACTTTCTCCTAGCTGCTTTCCTTTGAAGCAGAAACACGTTTACATCCTAGCCCCATTGAAGAACCATAGAAATGCCGGTTAGAAAAAGCATTACTTCTGCGTGTAGACCCAGCCAGGAATGGCCTAGCCTGGAATCCCCTGCACCATTCTGCAGCTTTCCAGCTCCCTCACACACTGGCAAAAGAAACTTTCTCCTAGCTGCTTTCCTTTGAAGCAGAAACACGTTTACATCCTAGCCCCATTGAAGAACCATAGAAATGCCGGTTAGAAAAAGCATTACTTCTGCTGTGTAGACCCAGCCAGGAATGGCCTAGCCTGGAATCCCCTGCACCATTCTGCAGCTTTCCAGCTCCTCACACACTGGCAAAAGAAACTTTCTCCTAGCTGCTTTCCTTTGAAGCAGAAACACGTTTACATCCTAGCCCCATTGAAGAACCATAGAAATGCCGGTTAGAAAAAGCATTACTTCTGCGTGTAGACCCAGCCAGGAATGGCCTAGCCTGGAATCCCCTGCACCATTCTGCAGCTTTCCAGCTCCTCACACACTGGCAAAAGAAACTTTCTCCTAGCTGCTTTCCTTTGAAGCAGAAACACGTTTACATCCTAGCCCCATTGAAGAACCATAGAAATGCCGGTTAGAAAAAGCATTACTTCTGCTTGTAGACCCAGCCAGGAATGGCCTAGCCTGGAATCCCCTGCACCATTCTGCAGCTTTCCAGCTGCGTCACACACTGGCAAA
The DNA here is from genome assembly GCF_015220805.1 of Pogoniulus pusillus. Classification (NCBI taxonomy): domain Eukaryota; kingdom Metazoa; phylum Chordata; class Aves; order Piciformes; family Lybiidae; genus Pogoniulus; species Pogoniulus pusillus. The sequence continues at coordinate 10,729 of NW_026974621.1, forward strand.
AGAAACTTTCTCCTAGCTGCTTTCCTTTGAAGCAGAAACACGTTTACATCCTAGCCCCATTGAAGAACCATAGAAATGCCGGTTAGAAAAAGCATTACTTCTGCGTGTAGACCCAGCCAGGAATGGCCTAGCCTGGAATCCCCTGCACCATTCTGCAGCTTTCCAGCTCCGTCACACACTGGCAAAAGAAACTTTCTCCTAGCTGCTTTCCTTTGAAGCAGAAACACGTTTACATCCTAGCCCCATTGAAGAACCATAGAAATGCCGGTTAGAAAAAGCATTACTTCTGTGTGTAGACCCAGCCAGGAATGGCCTAGCCTGGAATCCCCTGCACCATTCTGCAGCTTTCCAGCTCCCTCACACACTGGCAAAAGAAACTTTCTCCTAGCTGCTTTCCTTTGAAGCAGAAACACGTTTACATCCTAGCCCCATTGAAGAACCATAGAAATGCCGGTTAGAAAAAGCATTACTTCTGCGTGTAGACCCAGCCAGGAATGGCCTAGCCTGGAATCCCCTGCACCATTCTGCAGCTTTCCAGCTCCCTCACACACTGGCAAAAGAAACTTTCTCCTAGCTGCTTTCCTTTGAAGCAGAAACACGTTTACATCCTAGCCCCATTGAAGAACCATAGAAATGCCGGTTAGAAAAAGCATTACTTCTGTGTGTAGACCCAGCCAGGAATGGCCTAGCCTGGAATCCCCTGCACCATTCTGCAGCTTTCCAGCTCCCTCACACACTGGCAAAAGAAACTTTCTCCTAGCTGCTTTCCTTTGAAGCAGAAACACGTTTACATCCTAGCCCCATTGAAGAACCATAGAAATGCCGGTTAGAAAAAGCATTACTTCTGCGTGTAGACCCAGCCAGGAATGGCCTAGCCTGGAATCCCCTGCACCATTCTGCAGCTTTCCAGCTCCTCACACACTGGCAAAAGAAACTTTCTCCTAGCTGCTTTCCTTTGAAGCAGAAACACGTTTACATCCTAGCCCCATTGAAGAACCATAGAAATGCCGGTTAGAAAAAGCATTACTTCTGTGTGTAGACCCAGCCAGGAATGGCCTAGCCTGGAATCCCCTGCACCATTCTGCAGCTTTCCAGCTCCCTCACACACTGGCAAAAGAAACTTTCTCCTAGCTGCTTTCCTTTGAAGCAGAAACACGTTTACATCCTAGCCCCATTGAAGAACCATAGAAATGCCGGTTAGAAAAAGCATTACTTCTGCGTGTAGACCCAGCCAGGAATGGCCTAGCCTGGAATGCCCTGCACCATTCTGCAGCTTTCCAGCTGCCGTCACACACTGGCAAAAGAAACTTTCTCCTAGCTGCTTTCCTTTGAAGCAGAAACACGTTTACATCCTAGCCCCATTGAAGAACCATAGAAATGCCGGTTAGAAAAAGCATTACTTCTGCGTGTAGACCCAGCCAGGAATGGCCTAGCCTGGAATCCCCTGCACCATTCTGCAGCTTTCCAGCTGCGTCACACACTGGCAAAAGAAACTTTCTCCTAGCTGCTTTCCTTTGAAGCAGAAACACGTTTACATCCTAGCCCCATTGAAGAACCATAGAAATGCCGGTTAGAAAAAGCATTACTTCTGTGTGTAGACCCAGCCAGGAATGGCCTAGCCTGGAATCCCCTGCACCATTCTGCAGTTTTCCAGCTCCTCACACACTGGCAAAAGAAACTTTCTCCTAGCTGCTTTCCTTTGAAGCAGAAACACGTTTACATCCTAGCCCCATTGAAGAACCATAGAAATGCCGGTTAGAAAAAGCATTACTTCTGCGTGTAGACCCAGCCAGGAATGGCCTAGCCTGGAATCCCCTGCACCATTCTGCAGCTTTCCAGCTCCCTCACACACTGGCAAAAGAAACTTTCTCCTAGCTGCTTTCCTTTGAAGCAGAAACACGTTTACATCCTAGCCCCATTGAAGAACCATAGAAATGCCGGTTAGAAAAAGCATTACTTCTGGGTGTAGACCCAGCCAGGAATGGCCTAGCCTGGAATCCCCTGCACCATTCTGCAGCTTTCCAGCTGCGTCACACACTGGCAAAAGAAACTTTCTCCTAGCTGCTTTCCTTTGAAGCAGAAACACGTTTACATCCTAGCCCCATTGAAGAACCATAGAAATGCCGGTTAGAAAAAGCATTACTTCTGTGTGTAGACCCAGCCAGGAATGGCCTAGCCTGGAATCCCCTGCACCATTCTGCAGCTTTCCAGCTCCCTCACACACTGGCAAAAGAAACTTTCTCCTAGCTGCTTTCCTTTGAAGCAGAAACACGTTTACATCCTAGCCCCATTGAAGAACCATAGAAATGCCGGTTAGAAAAAGCATTACTTCTGCGTGTAGACCCAGCCAGGAATGGCCTAGCCTGGAATCCCCTGCACCATTCTGCAGCTTTCCAGCTCCCTCACACACTGGCAAAAGAAACTTTCTCCTAGCTGCTTTCCTTTGAAGCAGAAACACGTTTACATCCTAGCCCCATTGAAGAACCATAGAAATGCCGGTTAGAAAAAGCATTACTTCTGCGTGTAGACCCAGCCAGGAATGGCCTAGCCTGGAATCCCCTGCACCATTCTGCAGCTTTCCAGCTGCCTCACACACTGGCAAAAGAAACTTTCTCCTAGCTGCTTTCCTTTGAAGCAGAAACACGTTTACATCCTAGCCCCATTGAAGAACCATAGAAATGCCGGTTAGAAAAAGCATTACTTCTGTGTGTAGACCCAGCCAGGAATGGCCTAGCCTGGAATCCCCTGCACCATTCTGCAGCTTTCCAGCTGCGTCACACACTGGCAAAAGAAACTTTCTCCTAGCTGCTTTCCTTTGAAGCAGAAACACGTTTACATCCTAGCCCCATTGAAGAACCATAGAAATGCCGGTTAGAAAAAGCATTACTTCTGCGTGTAGACCCAGCCAGGAATGGCCTAGCCTGGAATCCCCTGCACCATTCTGCAGCTTTCCAGCTCCCTCACACACTGGCAAAAGAAACTTTCTCCTAGCTGCTTTCCTTTGAAGCAGAAACACGTTTACATCCTAGCCCCATTGAAGAACCATAGAAATGCCGGTTAGAAAAAGCATTACTTCTGCGTGTAGACCCAGCCAGGAATGGCCTAGCCTGGAATCCCCTGCACCATTCTGCAGCTTTCCAGCTCCCTCACACACTGGCAAAAGAAACTTTCTCCTAGCTGCTTTCCTTTGAAGCAGAAACACGTTTACATCCTAGCCCCACTGAAGAACCATAGAAATGCCGGTTAGAAAAAGCATTACTTCTGTGTGTAGACCCAGCCAGGAATGGCCTAGCCTGGAATCCCCTGCACCATTCTGCAGCTTTCCAGCTGCGTCACACACTGGCAAAAGAAACTTTCTCCTAGCTGCTTTCCTTTGAAGCAGAAACACGTTTACATCCTAGCCCCATTGAAGAACCATAGAAATGCCGGTTAGAAAAAGCATTACTTCTGTGTGTAGACCCAGCCAGGAATGGCCTAGCCTGGAATCCCCTGCACCATTCTGCAGCTTTCCAGCTGCCTCACACACTGGCAAAAGAAACTTTCTCCTAGCTGCTTTCCTTTGAAGCAGAAACACGTTTACATCCTAGCCCCATTGAAGAACCATAGAAATGCCGGTTAGAAAAAGCATTACTTCTGCGTGTAGACCCAGCCAGGAATGGCCTAGCCTGGAATCCCCTGCACCATTCTGCAGCTTTCCAGCTCCCTCACACACTGGCAAAAGAAACTTTCTCCTAGCTGCTTTCCTTTGAAGCAGAAACACGTTTACATCCTAGCCCCATTGAAGAACCATAGAAATGCCGGTTAGAAAAAGCATTACTTCTGCGTGTAGACCCAGCCAGGAATGGCCTAGCCTGGAATCCCCTGCACCATTCTGCAGCTTTCCAGCTCCCTCACACACTGGCAAAAGAAACTTTCTCCTAGCTGCTTTCCTTTGAAGCAGAAACACGTTTACATCCTAGCCCCATTGAAGAACCATAGAAATGCCGGTTAGAAAAAGCATTACTTCTGTGTGTAGACCCAGCCAGGAATGGCCTAGCCTGGAATCCCCTGCACCATTCTGCAGCTTTCCAGCTGCCTCACACACTGGCAAAAGAAACTTTCTCCTAGCTGCTTTCCTTTGAAGCAGAAACACGTTTACATCCTAGCCCCATTGAAGAACCATAGAAATGCCGGTTAGAAAAAGCATTACTTCTGTGTGTAGACCCAGCCAGGAATGGCCTAGCCTGGAATCCCCTGCACCATTCTGCAGCTTTCCAGCTCCCTCACACACTGGCAAAAGAAACTTTCTCCTAGCTGCTTTCCTTTGAAGCAGAAACACGTTTACATCCTAGCCCCATTGAAGAACCATAGAAATGCCGGTTAGAAAAAGCATTACTTCTGTGTGTAGACCCAGCCAGGAATGGCCTAGCCTGGAATCCCCTGCACCATTCTGCAGCTTTCCAGCTCCCTCACACACTGGCAAAAGAAACTTTCTCCTAGCTGCTTTCCTTTGAAGCAGAAACACGTTTACATCCTAGCCCCATTGAAGAACCATAGAAATGCCGGTTAGAAAAAGCATTACTTCTGCGTGTAGACCCAGCCAGGAATGGCCTAGCCTGGAATCCCCTGCACCATTCTGCAGCTTTCCAGCTGCGTCACACACTGGCAAAAGAAACTTTCTCCTAGCTGCTTTCCTTTGAAGCAGAAACACGTTTACATCCTAGCCCCATTGAAGAACCATAGAAATGCCGGTTAGAAAAAGCATTACTTCTGTGTGTAGACCCAGCCAGGAATGGCCTAGCCTGGAATCCCCTGCACCATTCTGCAGCTTTCCAGCTCCCTCACACACTGGCAAAAGAAACTTTCTCCTAGCTGCTTTCCTTTGAAGCAGAAACACGTTTACATCCTAGCCCCATTGAAGAACCATAGAAATGCCGGTTAGAAAAAGCATTACTTCTGCGTGTAGACCCAGCCAGGAATGGCCTAGCCTGGAATCCCCTGCACCATTCTGCAGCTTTCCAGCTGCGTCACACACTGGCAAAAGAAACTTTCTCCTAGCTGCTTTCCTTTGAAGCAGAAACACGTTTACATCCTAGCCCCATTGAAGAACCATAGAAATGCCGGTTAGAAAAAGCATTACTTCTGCGTGTAGACCCAGCCAGGAATGGCCTAGCCTGGAATCCCCTGCACCATTCTGCAGCTTTCCAGCTGCGTCACACACTGGCAAAAGAAACTTTCTCCTAGCTGCTTTCCTTTGAAGCAGAAACACGTTTACATCCTAGCCCCATTGAAGAACCATAGAAATGCCGGTTAGAAAAAGCATTACTTCTGCGTGTAGACCCAGCCAGGAATGGCCTAGCCTGGAATCCCCTGCACCATTCTGCAGCTTTCCAGCTCCCTCACACACTGGCAAAAGAAACTTTCTCCTAGCTGCTTTCCTTTGAAGCAGAAACACGTTTACATCCTAGCCCCATTGAAGAACCATAGAAATGCCGGTTAGAAAAAGCATTACTTCTGCGTGTAGACCCAGCCAGGAATGGCCTAGCCTGGAATCCCCTGCACCATTCTGCAGCTTTCCAGCTCCCTCACACACTGGCAAAAGAAACTTTCTCCTAGCTGCTTTCCTTTGAAGCAGAAACACGTTTACATCCTAGCCCCATTGAAGAACCATAGAAATGCCGGTTAGAAAAAGCATTACTTCTGCTGTGTAGACCCAGCCAGGAATGGCCTAGCCTGGAATCCCCTGCACCATTCTGCAGCTTTCCAGCTGCGTCACACACTGGCAAAAGAAACTTTCTCCTAGCTGCTTTCCTTTGAAGCAGAAACACGTTTACATCCTAGCCCCATTGAAGAACCATAGAAATGCCGGTTAGAAAAAGCATTACTTCTGCTGTGTAGACCCAGCCAGGAATGGCCTAGCCTGGAATCCCCTGCACCATTCTGCAGCTTTCCAGCTCCGTCACACACTGGCAAAAGAAACTTTCTCCTAGCTGCTTTCCTTTGAAGCAGAAACACGTTTACATCCTAGCCCCATTGAAGAACCATAGAAATGCCGGTTAGAAAAAGCATTACTTCTGCGTGTAGACCCAGCCAGGAATGGCCTAGCCTGGAATCCCCTGCACCATTCTGCAGCTTTCCAGCTCCCTCACACACTGGCAAAAGAAACTTTCTCCTAGCTGCTTTCCTTTGAAGCAGAAACACGTTTACATCCTAGCCCCATTGAAGAACCATAGAAATGCCGGTTAGAAAAAGCATTACTTCTGCGTGTAGACCCAGCCAGGAATGGCCTAGCCTGGAATCCCCTGCACCATTCTGCAGCTTTCCAGCTGCGTCACACACTGGCAAAAGAAACTTTCTCCTAGCTGCTTTCCTTTGAAGCAGAAACACGTTTACATCCTAGCCCCATTGAAGAACCATAGAAATGCCGGTTAGAAAAAGCATTACTTCTGTGTGTAGACCCAGCCAGGAATGGCCTAGCCTGGAATCCCCTGCACCATTCTGCAGCTTTCCAGCTCCGTCACACACTGGCAAAAGAAACTTTCTCCTAGCTGCTTTCCTTTGAAGCAGAAACACGTTTACATCCTAGCCCCATTGAAGAACCATAGAAATGCCGGTTAGAAAAAGCATTACTTCTGCTGTGTAGACCCAGCCAGGAATGGCCTAGCCTGGAATCCCCTGCACCATTCTGCAGCTTTCCAGCTCCCTCACACACTGGCAAAAGAAACTTTCTCCTAGCTGCTTTCCTTTGAAGCAGAAACACGTTTACATCCTAGCCCCATTGAAGAACCATAGAAATGCCGGTTAGAAAAAGCATTACTTCTGCTGTGTAGACCCAGCCAGGAATGGCCTAGCCTGGAATCCCCTGCACCATTCTGCAGCTTTCCAGCTGCGTCACACACTGGCAAAAGAAACTTTCTCCTAGCTGCTTTCCTTTGAAGCAGAAACACGTTTACATCCTAGCCCCATTGAAGAACCATAGAAATGCCGGTTAGAAAAAGCATTACTTCTGCGTGTAGACCCAGCCAGGAATGGCCTAGCCTGGAATCCCCTGCACCATTCTGCAGCTTTCCAGCTCCCTCACACACTGGCAAAAGAAACTTTCTCCTAGCTGCTTTCCTTTGAAGCAGAAACACGTTTACATCCTAGCCCCATTGAAGAACCATAGAAATGCCGGTTAGAAAAAGCATTACTTCTGCGTGTAGACCCAGCCAGGAATGGCCTAGCCTGGAATCCCCTGCACCATTCTGCAGCTTTCCAGCTGCGTCACACACTGGCAAAAGAAACTTTCTCCTAGCTGCTTTCCTTTGAAGCAGAAACACGTTTACATCCTAGCCCCATTGAAGAACCATAGAAATGCCGGTTAGAAAAAGCATTACTTCTGCGTGTAGACCCAGCCAGGAATGGCCTAGCCTGGAATCCCCTGCACCATTCTGCAGCTTTCCAGCTCCCTCACACACTGGCAAAAGAAACTTTCTCCTAGCTGCTTTCCTTTGAAGCAGAAACACGTTTACATCCTAGCCCCATTGAAGAACCATAGAAATGCCGGTTAGAAAAAGCATTACTTCTGCGTGTAGACCCAGCCAGGAATGGCCTAGCCTGGAATCCCCTGCACCATTCTGCAGCTTTCCAGCTGCCTCACACACTGGCAAAAGAAACTTTCTCCTAGCTGCTTTCCTTTGAAGCAGAAACACGTTTACATCCTAGCCCCATTGAAGAACCATAGAAATGCCGGTTAGAAAAAGCATTACTTCTGCGTGTAGACCCAGCCAGGAATGGCCTAGCCTGGAATCCCCTGCACCATTCTGCAGCTTTCCAGCTCCCTCACACACTGGCAAAAGAAACTTTCTCCTAGCTGCTTTCCTTTGAAGCAGAAACACGTTTACATCCTAGCCCCATTGAAGAACCATAGAAATGCCGGTTAGAAAAAGCATTACTTCTCTGTGTAGACCCAGCCAGGAATGGCCTAGCCTGGAATCCCCTGCACCATTCTGCAGCTTTCCAGCTGCGTCACACACTGGCAAAAGAAACTTTCTCCTAGCTGCTTTCCTTTGAAGCAGAAACACGTTTACATCCTAGCCCCATTGAAGAACCATAGAAATGCCGGTTAGAAAAAGCATTACTTCTGCGTGTAGACCCAGCCAGGAATGGCCTAGCCTGGAATCCCCTGCACCATTCTGCAGCTTTCCAGCTGCGTCACACACTGGCAAAAGAAACTTTCTCCTAGCTGCTTTCCTTTGAAGCAGAAACACGTTTACATCCTAGCCCCATTGAAGAACCATAGAAATGCCGGTTAGAAAAAGCATTACTTCTGCGTGTAGACCCAGCCAGGAATGGCCTAGCCTGGAATCCCCTGCACCATTCTGCAGCTTTCCAGCTGCGTCACACACTGGCAAAAGAAACTTTCTCCTAGCTGCTTTCCTTTGAAGCAGAAACACGTTTACATCCTAGCCCCATTGAAGAACCATAGAAATGCCGGTTAGAAAAAGCATTACTTCTGCGTGTAGACCCAGCCAGGAATGGCCTAGCCTGGAATCCCCTGCACCATTCTGCAGCTTTCCAGCTGCCTCACACACTGGCAAAAGAAACTTTCTCCTAGCTGCTTTCCTTTGAAGCAGAAACACGTTTACATCCTAGCCCCATTGAAGAACCATAGAAATGCCGGTTAGAAAAAGCATTACTTCTGCGTGTAGACCCAGCCAGGAATGGCCTAGCCTGGAATCCCCTGCACCATTCTGCAGCTTTCCAGCTGCCTCACACACTGGCAAAAGAAACTTTCTCCTAGCTGCTTTCCTTTGAAGCAGAAACACGTTTACATCCTAGCCCCATTGAAGAACCATAGAAATGCCGGTTAGAAAAAGCATTACTTCTGTGTGTAGACCCAGCCAGGAATGGCCTAGCCTGGAATCCCCTGCACCATTCTGCAGCTTTCCAGCTCCCTCACACACTGGCAAAAGAAACTTTCTCCTAGCTGCTTTCCTTTGAAGCAGAAACACGTTTACATCCTAGCCCCATTGAAGAACCATAGAAATGCCGGTTAGAAAAAGCATTACTTCTGCTGTGTAGACCCAGCCAGGAATGGCCTAGCCTGGAATCCCCTGCACCATTCTGCAGCTTTCCAGCTCCCTCACACACTGGCAAAAGAAACTTTCTCCTAGCTGCTTTCCTTTGAAGCAGAAACACGTTTACATCCTAGCCCCATTGAAGAACCATAGAAATGCCGGTTAGAAAAAGCATTACTTCTGCGTGTAGACCCAGCCAGGAATGGCCTAGCCTGGAATCCCCTGCACCATTCTGCAGCTTTCCAGCTCCCTCACACACTGGCAAAAGAAACTTTCTCCTAGCTGCTTTCCTTTGAAGCAGAAACACGTTTACATCCTAGCCCCATTGAAGAACCATAGAAATGCCGGTTAGAAAAAGCATTACTTCTGCGTGTAGACCCAGCCAGGAATGGCCTAGCCTGGAATCCCCTGCACCATTCTGCAGCTTTCCAGCTCCCTCACACACTGGCAAAAGAAACTTTCTCCTAGCTGCTTTCCTTTGAAGCAGAAAACACGTTTACATCCTAGCCCCATTGAAGAACCATAGAAATGCCGGTTAGAAAAAGCATTACTTCTGCGTGTAGACCCAGCCAGGAATGGCCTAGCCTGGAATCCCCTGCACCATTCTGCAGCTTTCCAGCTCCCTCACACACTGGCAAAAGAAACTTTCTCCTAGCTGCTTTCCTTTGAAGCAGAAACACGTTTACATCCTAGCCCCATTGAAGAACCATAGAAATGCCGGTTAGAAAAAGCATTACTTCTGTGTGTAGACCCAGCCAGGAATGGCCTAGCCTGGAATCCCCTGCACCATTCTGCAGCTTTCCAGCTGCGTCACACACTGGCAAAAGAAACTTTCTCCTAGCTGCTTTCCTTTGAAGCAGAAACACGTTTACATCCTAGCCCCATTGAAGAACCATAGAAATGCCGGTTAGAAAAAGCATTACTTCTGCGTGTAGACCCAGCCAGGAATGGCCTAGCCTGGAATCCCCTGCACCATTCTGCAGCTTTCCAGCTCCCTCACACACTGGCAAAAGAAACTTTCTCCTAGCTGCTTTCCTTTGAAGCAGAAACACGTTTACATCCTAGCCCCATTGAAGAACCATAGAAATGCCGGTTAGAAAAAGCATTACTTCTGCGGTGTAGACCCAGCCAGGAATGGCCTAGCCTGGAATCCCCTGCACCATTCTGCAGCTTTCCAGCTGCCTCACACACTGGCAAAAGAAACTTTCTCCTAGCTGCTTTCCTTTGAAGCAGAAACACGTTTACATCCTAGCCCCATTGAAGAACCATAGAAATGCCGGTTAGAAAAAGCATTACTTCTGCTGTGTAGACCCAGCCAGGAATGGCCTAGCCTGGAATCCCCTGCACCATTCTGCAGCTTTCCAGCTGCCTCACACACTGGCAAAAGAAACTTTCTCCTAGCTGCTTTCCTTTGAAGCAGAAACACGTTTACATCCTAGCCCCATTGAAGAACCATAGAAATGCCGGTTAGAAAAAGCATTACTTCTGCGTGTAGACCCAGCCAGGAATGGCCTAGCCTGGAATCCCCTGCACCATTCTGCAGCTTTCCAGCTCCCTCACACACTGGCAAAAGAAACTTTCTCCTAGCTGCTTTCCTTTGAAGCAGAAACACGTTTACATCCTAGCCCCATTGAAGAACCATAGAAATGCCGGTTAGAAAAAGCATTACTTCTCTGTGTAGACCCAGCCAGGAATGGCCTAGCCTGGAATCCCCTGCACCATTCTGCAGCTTTCCAGCTGCGTCACACACTGGCAAAAGAAACTTTCTCCTAGCTGCTTTCCTTTGAAGCAGAAACACGTTTACATCCTAGCCCCATTGAAGAACCATAGAAATGCCGGTTAGAAAAAGCATTACTTCTGCGTGTAGACCCAGCCAGGAATGGCCTAGCCTGGAATCCCCTGCACCATTCTGCAGCTTTCCAGCTCCCTCACACACTGGCAAAAGAAACTTTCTCCTAGCTGCTTTCCTTTGAAGCAGAAACACGTTTACATCCTAGCCCCATTGAAGAACCATAGAAATGCCGGTTAGAAAAAGCATTACTTCTGTGTGTAGACCCAGCCAGGAATGGCCTAGCCTGGAATCCCCTGCACCATTCTGCAGCTTTCCAGCTCCCTCACACACTGGCAAAAGAAACTTTCTCCTAGCTGCTTTCCTTTGAAAGCAGAAACACGTTTACATTCTAGCCCCATTGAAGAACCATAGAAATGCCGGTTAGAAAAAGCATTACTTCTGTGTGTAGACCCAGCCAGGAATGGCCTAGCCTGGAATCCCCTGCACCATTCTGCAGCTTTCCAGCTCCCTCATACACTGGCAAAAGAAACTTTCTCCTAGCTGCTTTCCTTTGAAGCAGAAACACGTTTACATCCTAGCCCCATTGAAGAACCATAGAAATGCCGGTTAGAAAAAGCATTACTTCTGCGTGTAGACCCAGCCAGGAATGGCCTAGCCTGGAATGCCCTGCACCATTCTGCAGCTTTCCAGCTCCCTCACACACTGGCAAAAGAAACTTTCTCCTAGCTGCTTTCCTTTGAAGCAGAAACACGTTTACATCCTAGCCCAATTGAAGAACCATAGAAATGCCGGTTAGAAAAAGCATTACTTCTGCGTGTAGACCCAGCCAGGAATGGCCTAGCCTGGAATGCCCTGCACCATTCTGCAGCTTTCCAGCTCCCTCACACACTGGCAAAAGAAACTTTCTCCTAGCTGCTTTCCTTTGAAGCAGAAACACGTTTACATCCTAGCCCTATTGAAGAACCATAGATATGCCGGTTAGAAAAAGCATTACTTCTGTGTGTAGACCCAGCCAGGAATGGCCTAGCCTGGAATCCCCTGCACCATTCTGCAGGTTTCCAGCTGCGTCACACACTGGCAAAAGAAACTTTCTCCTAGCTGCTTTCCTTTGAAGCAGAAACACGTTTACATCCTAGCCCTATTGAAGAACCATAGAAATGCCGGTTAGAAAAAGCATTACTTCTGCGTGTAGACCCAGCCAGGAATGGCCTAGCCTGGAATGCCCTGCACCATTCTGCAGCTTTCCAGCTCCCTCACACACTGGCAAAAGAAACTTTCTCCTAGCTGCTTTCCTTTGAAGCAGAAACACGTTTACATTCTAGCCCCATTGAAGAACCATAGAAATGCCGGTTAGAAAAAGCATTACTTCTGTGTGTAGACCCAGCCAGGAATGGCCTAGCCTGGAATCCCCTGCACCATTCTGCAGCTTTCCAGCTCCCTCACACACTGGCAAAAGAAACTTTCTCCTAGCTGCTTTCCTTTGAAGCAGAAACACGTTTACATTCTAGCCCCACTGAAGAACCATAGAAATGCCGGTTAGAAAAAGCATTACTTCTGTGTGTAGACCCAGCCAGGAATGGCCTAGCCTGGAATCCCCTGCACCATTCTGCAGCTTTCCAGCTGCGTCACACACTGGCAAAAGAAATTTTCTCCTAGCTGCTTTCCTTTGAAGCAGAAACACGTTTACATCCTAGCCCTATTGAAGAACCATAGAAATGCCGGTTAGAAAAAGCACTACTTCTGTGTGTAGACCCAGACAGGAATGTCCTAGCCTGGAATCCCCTGCACCATTCTGCAGCTTTCCAGCTCCCTCACCCACTGGCAAAAGAAACTTTCTCCTAGCTGCTTTCCTTTGAAGCAGAAACACGTTTACATCCTAGCCCCATTGAAGAACCATAGAAATGCCGGTTAGAAAAAGCATTACTTCTGCGTGTAGACCCAGCCAGGAATGGCCTAGCCTGGAATGCCCTGCACCATTCTGCAGCTTTCCAGCTCCCTCACACACTGGCAAAAGAAACTTTCTCCTAGCTGCTTTCCTTTGAAGCAGAAACACGTTTACATTCTAGCCCCATTGAAGAACCATAGAAATGCCGGTTAGAAAAAGCATTACTTCTGTGTGTAGACCCAGCCAGGAATGGCCTAGCCTGGAATCCCCTGCACCATTCTGCAGCTTTCCAGCTCCCTCACACACTGGCAAAAGAAACTTTCTCCTAGCTGCTTTCCTTTGAAGCAGAAACACGTTTACATCCTAGCCCTATTGAAGAACCATAGAAATGCCGGTTAGAAAAAGCATTACTTCTGCGTGTAGACCCAGCCAGGAATGGCCTAGCCTGGAATGCCCTGCACCATTCTGCAGCTTTCCAGCTCCCTCACACACTGGCAAAAGAAACTTTCTCCTAGCTGCTTTCCTTTGAAGCAGAAACACGTTTACATTCTAGCCCCATTGAAGAACCATAGAAATGCCGGTTAGAAAAAGCATTACTTCTGTGTGTAGACCCAGCCAGGAATGGCCTAGCCTGGAATGCCCTGCACCATTCTGCAGCTTTCCAGCTCCCTCACACACTGGCAAAAGAAACTTTCTCCTAGCTGCTTTCCTTTGAAGCAGAAACACGTTTACATTCTAGCCCCATTGAAGAACCATAGAAATGCCGGTTAGAAAAAGCATTACTTCTGCGTGTAGACCCAGCCAGGAATGGCCTAGCCTGGAATCCCCTGCACCATTCTGCAGCTTTCCAGCTCCCTCACCCACTGGCAAAAGAAACTTTCTCCTAGCTGCTTTCCTTTGAAGCAGAAACACGTTTACATCCTAGCCCCATTGAAGAACCATAGAAATGCCGGTTAGAAAAAGCATTACTTCTGTGTGTAGACCCAGCCAGGAATGGCCTAGCCTGGAATCCCCTGCACCATTCTGCAGCTTTGCAGCTGCGTCACACACTGGCAAAAGAAACTTTCTCCTAGCTGCTTTCCTTTGAAGCAGAAACACGTTTACATCCTAGCCCCATTGAAGAACCATAGAAATGCCGGTTAGAAAAAGCATTACTTCTGCGTGTAGACCCAGCCAGGAATGGCCTAGCCTGGAATCCCCTGCAGCATTCTGCAGCTTTCCAGCTCCCTCACACACTGGCAAAAGAAACTTTCTCCTAGCTGCTTTCCTTTGAAGCAGAAACACGTTTACATCCTAGCCCCATTGAAGAACCATAGAAATGCCGGTTAGAAAAAGCATTACTTCTGTGTGTAGACCCAGCCAGGAATGGCCTAGCCTGGAATCCCCTGCACCATTCTGCAGCTTTCCAGCTCCCTCATACACTGGCAAAAGAAACTTTCTCCTAGGTGCTTTCCTTTGAAGCAGAAACAGGTTTACATCCTAGCCCCATTGAAGAACCATAGAAATGCCGGTTAGAAAAAGCATTACTTCTGCGTGTAGACCCAGCCAGGAATGGCCTAGCCTGGTATGCCCTGCACCATTCTGCAGCTTTCCAGCTCCCTCACACACTGGCAAAAGAAACTTTCTCCTAGCTGCTTTCCTTTGAAGCAGAAACACGTTTACATCCTAGCCCCATTGAAGAACCATAGAAATGCCGGTTAGAAAAAGCATTACTTCTGTGTGTAGACCCAGCCAGGAATGGCCTAGCCTGGAATGCCCTGCACCATTCTGCAACTTTCCAGCTGCGTCACACACTGGCAAAAGAAACTTTCTCCTAGCTGCTTTCCTTTGAAGCAGAAACACGTTTACATCCTAGCCCCATTGAAGAACCATAGAAATGCCGGTTAGAAAAAGCATTACTTCTGCGTGTAGACCCAGCCAGGAATGGCCTAGCCTGGAATCCCCTGCACCATTCTGCAGCTTTCCAGTTGCGTCACACACTGGCAAAAGAAACTTTCTCCTAGCTGCTTTCCTTTGAAGCAGAAACAGGTTTACATCCTAGCCCCATTGAAGAACCATAGAAATGCCGGTTAGAAAAAGCATTACTTCTGCGTGTAGACCCAGCCAGGAATGACCTAGCCTGGAATCCCCTGCACCATTCTGCAGCTTTCCAGCTCCCTCATACACTGGCAAAAGAAACTTTCTCCTAGCTGCTTTCCTTTGAAGTAGAAACAGGTTTACATCCTAGCCCCATTGAAGAAACATAGAAATGCCGGTTAGAAAAAGCATTACTTCTGCGTGTAGACCCAGCCAGGAATGGCCTAGCCTGGAATCCCCTGCACCATTCTGCAGCTTTCCAGCTGCGTCACACACTGGCAAAAGAAACTTTCTCCTAGCTGCTTTCCTTTGAAGCAGAAACACGTTTACATCCTAGCCCCATTGAAGAACCATAGAAATGCCGGTTAGAAAAAGCATTACTTCTGCGTGTAGACCCAGCCAGGAATGGCCTAGCCTGGAATGCCCTGCACCATTCTGCAGCTTTCCAGCTCCCTCACACACTGGCAAAAGAAACTTTCTCCTAGCTGCTTTCCTTTGAAGCTGAAACACGTTTACATCCTAGCCCCACTGAAGAACCATAGAAATCCGGTTAGAAAAAGCATTACTTCTGTGTGTAGACCCAGCCAGGAATGGCCTAGCCTGGAATCCCCTGCACCATTCTGCAGCTTTCCAGCTGCGTCACACACTGGCAAAAGAAACTTTCTCCTAGCTGCTTTCCTTTGAAGCAGAAACACGTTTACATCCTAGCCCCATTGAAGAACCATAGAAATGCCGGTTAGAAAAAGCATTGCTTCTGCGTGTAGACCCAGCCAGGAATGGCCTAGCCTGGAATGCCCTGCACCATTCTGCAGCTTTCTAGCTGCGTCACACACTGGCAAAAGAAACTTTCTCCTAGCTGCTTTCCTTTGAAGCAGAAACACGTTTACATCCTAGCCCTATTGAAGAACCATAGAAATGCCGGTTAGAAAAAGCATTACTTCTGTGTGTAGACCCAGCCAGGAATGGCCTAGCCTGGAATCCCCTGCACCATTCTGCAGGTTTCCAGCTGCGTCACACACTGGCAAAAGAAACTTTCTCCTAGCTGCTTTCCTTTGAAGCAGAAACACGTTTACATCCTAGCCCTATTGAAGAACCATAGAAATGCCGGTTAGAAAAAGCATTGCTTCTGCGTGTAGACCCAGCCAGGAATGGCCTAGCCTGGAATGCCCTGCACCATTCTGCAGCTTTCCAGCTCCCTCACACACTGGCAAAAGAAACTTTCTCCTAGCTGCTTTCCTTTGAAGCAGAAACACGTTTACATTCTAGCCCCATTGAAGAACCATAGAAATGCCGGTTAGAAAAAGCATTACTTCTGTGTGTAGACCCAGCCAGGAATGGCCTAGCCTGGAATGCCCTGCACCATTCTGCAGCTTTCCAGCTCCCTCACACACTGGCAAAAGAAACTTTCTCCTAGCTGCTTTCCTTTGAAGCAGAAACACGTTTACATCCTAGCCCCATTGAAGAACCATAGAAATGCCGGTTAGAAAAAGCATTACTTCTGTGTGTAGACCCAGCCAGGAATGGCCTAGCCTGGAATCCCCTGCACCATTCTGCAGCTTTCCAGCTCCCTCATACACTGGCAAAAGAAACTTTCTCCTAGCTGCTTTCCTTTGAAGCAGAAACACGTTTACATCCTAGCCCCATTGAAGAACCATAGAAATGCCGGTTAGAAAAAGCATTACTTCTGCGTGTAGACCCAGCCAGGAATGGCCTAGCCTGGAATGCCCTGCACCATTCTGCAGCTTTCCAGCTCCCTCACACACTGGCAAAAGAAACTTTCTCCTAGCTGCTTTCCTTTGAAGCAGAAACACGTTTACATCCTAGCCCAATTGAAGAACCATAGAAATGCCGGTTAGAAAAAGCATTACTTCTGCGTGTAGACCCAGCCAGGAATGGCCTAGCCTGGAATGCCCTGCACCATTCTGCAGCTTTCCAGCTCCCTCACACACTGGCAAAAGAAACTTTCTCCTAGCTGCTTTCCTTTGAAGCAGAAACACGTTTACATCCTAGCCCTATTGAAGAACCATAGAAATGCCGGTTAGAAAAAGCATTACTTCTGTGTGTAGACCCAGCCAGGAATGGCCTAGCCTGGAATCCCCTGCACCATTCTGCAGGTTTCCAGCTGCGTCACACACTGGCAAAAGAAACTTTCTCCTAGCTGCTTTCCTTTGAAGCAGAAACACGTTTACATCCTAGCCCTATTGAAGAACCATAGAAATGCCGGTTAGAAAAAGCATTACTTCTGCGTGTAGACCCAGCCAGGAATGGCCTAGCCTGGAATGCCCTGCACCATTCTGCAGCTTTCCAGCTCCCTCACACACTGGCAAAAGAAACTTTCTCCTAGCTGCTTTCCTTTGAAGCAGAAACACGTTTACATTCTAGCCCCATTGAAGAACCATAGAAATGCCGGTTAGAAAAAGCATTACTTCTGTGTGTAGACCCAGCCAGGAATGGCCTAGCCTGGAATGCCCTGCACCATTCTGCAGCTTTCCAGCTCCCTCACACACTGGCAAAAGAAACTTTCTCCTAGCTGCTTTCCTTTGAAGCAGAAACACGTTTACATTCTAGCCCCACTGAAGAACCATAGAAATGCCGGTTAGAAAAAGCATTACTTCTGTGTGTAGACCCAGCCAGGAATGGCCTAGCCTGGAATCCCCTGCACCATTCTGCAGCTTTCCAGCTGCGTCACACACTGGCAAAAGAAATTTTCTCCTAGCTGCTTTCCTTTGAAGCAGAAACACGTTTACATCCTAGCCCTATTGAAGAACCATAGAAATGCCGGTTAGAAAAAGCACTACTTCTGTGTGTAGACCCAGACAGGAATGTCCTAGCCTGGAATGCCCTGCACCATTCTGCAGCTTTCCAGCTCCCTCACCCACTGGCAAAAGAAACTTTCTCCTAGCTGCTTTCCTTTGAAGCAGAAACACGTTTACATCCTAGCCCCATTGAAGAACCATAGAAATGCCGGTTAGAAAAAGCATTACTTCTGTGTGTAGACCCAGCCAGGAATGGCCTAGCCTGGAATCCCCTGCACCATTCTGCAGCTTTCCAGCTGCGTCACACACTGGCAAAAGAAACTTTCTCCTAGCTGCTTTCCTTTGAAGCAGAAACACGTTTACATCCTAGCCCCATTGAAGAACCATAGAAATGCCGGTTAGAAAAAGCATTACTTCTGTGTGTAGACCCAGCCAGGAATGGCCTAGCCTGGAATCCCCTGCACCATTCTGCAGCTTTCCAGCTGCGTCACACACTGGCAAAAGAAACTTTCTCCTAGCTGCTTTCCTTTGAAGCAGAAACACGTTTACATCCTAGCCCTATTGAAGAACCATAGAAATTCCGGTTAGAAAAAGCATTACTTCTGCGTGTAGACCCAGCCAGGAATGGCCTAGCCTGGAATCCCCTGCACCATTCTGCATGTTTCCAGCTGCGTCACACACTGGCAAAAGAAACTACCTCCTAGCTGCTTTCCTTTGAAGCAGAAACACGTTTACATCCTAGCCCCATTGAAGAACCATAGAAATGCCGGTTAGAAAAAGCATTGCTTCTGCGTGTAGACCCAGCCAGGAATGGCCTAGCCTGGAATCCCCTGCACCATTCTGCAGCTTTCCAGCTGCGTCACCCACTGGCAAAAGAAACTTTCTCCTAGCTGCTTTCCTTTGAAGCAGAAACACGTTTACATCCTAGCCCTATTGAAGAACCATAGAAATGCCGGTTAGAAAAAGCATTACTTCTGTGTGTAGACCCAGCCAGGAATGGCCTAGCCTGGAATCCCCTGCACCATTCTGCAGCTTTCCAGCTGCGTCACACACTGGCAAAAGAAATTTTCTCCTAGCTGCTTTCCTTTGAAGCAGAAACACGTTTACATCCTAGCCCCATTGAAGAACCATAGAAATGCCGGTTAGAAAAAGCACTACTTCTGTGTGTAGACCCAGTCAGGAATGGCCTAGCCTGGAATCCCCTGCACCATTCTGCAGCTTTCCAGCTCCCTCACCCACTGGCAAAAGAAACTTTCTGTTGGGAATCACGTTCGGTGGAGCGCTATGGGAAGATGACTCTTTGTTCACCAATATGGTTAGATGGTCAAATCCCCTTTATTTCCGTGATACAGTGACTTATATGCATTCTAGCAAGAGGCGTGCTCAGCTTAAGATTGGTTACAGTCAGAGGGTCCAGGGTTACATGTAAGGTGTGCATAGGTTAACTTATCACAACATTCTAAGGGTCAGCCTCCCAGACCACCCACTCCAGCCCCCTTGGTTATCTAGTCTCTGCCCACTGCAGCTGTGTGTGGGGTGCTCAGTTGTTTACATCTCGATTTCCTAGCCTCGCTGGGAACCAAGGACGTTCTCAGAGCCAGTTACCCATGTTTATGACTTTATGTCCTCGACTGGTGAGAAATTCTTCCACAATTCCCTCTTTTTCTTTTGAGCAACCCACACCTGGCTAACTACCTTAGTTAAGCTCTTCTTAATGCAAGCAAAGACAATACAAGCGCATAGCAGAATTATTATGAAAATAACAAATAGCCGTAAGCCTTCTCCTAATAAGCTGCTTAACCACCCCGGGATTGTCCCAAACAGGTTCTGCAACCAGTCATCAAAAGTCGATGTTTCCTTCTTGATCTTATCAATATGGCCTTTCTACCAGGTTATACTCTTGTGAATGGACTCACCATGATCTGATAAATTCAAACAACACATCCCTTCGAAGTCCTGGCAGCCATGTCCTTGGGCTAGCAAAAGAAAATCAACGGTTGCTCGATTTTGCAATAGGGCATGACGAAGGCAATTTTGATCAACCAATAGTTGTCCTAAAACCTTTGTGGTGACGTTGGCTTGTTTTGCTGACCAACACGCGAGTCTCTCTAGCTGTACTAATGCTTTTCCAGCTGCTCCTCCTGGTAGAAATACAGCTAAGGCAACACGAGCAGCTGTGGATAACAATTGAACGTTGTCATTGCAATTAGGACTCAATTTTAAAGATCGCTTAGACTGGTGTCGGGCTAGGTCCCTGAGCTGACTAAGATGAGGGGCAAACATTGTCAGTTTACCCAGATAACATGGACCTCCATAAACGTTCTTTGGTATGCCTTGCCAGGCTCTATCACCACAAATAAGGAACACACCAGTGGGAAGTGCCTTAGCGGTTCTGTTGTTCCACAACAGATGACCTCGGCCCCTTCTTGATGCTTTAACACCATAACGCCAATTGTTTGCTCCAAAAGCACCTAAGGGTCTAACATGGGCCTTGTCACTGTCGTTTGAACCGCAGTGTCTGCCCTCATTGCTAAGGAAGTTATCATAGGCTGTTTAGCACAGGGGTGAATGGTGCAGCTACAAATCAACAGTGCTACAATCAAAGGAATAAACCTGTTAGAGCTTTCATCAGTAGCATTAGTCTGGCAAGCTAACAACCCAAGCTTAGCTAACAATCCCAAAAGCTATTTCTGCAAGCGACAGTAAGCCATTCGTTCAGAAACCCAAAAGTGCAGACGAACATCACAGTCACAGGAGAGTGCAGGTGTGCCACGTCTGCGCTGGCTCTGTGTGGCAGTCGACGCTGCAGACTCGCAGATCACTCAGCTGTCGAGTATTCTTCTCAGACTCCCATAGTTCTGGATTCACTCGATGTTCTCATTACACTCCTTAGCTATGAGCTGTGTCTGACTATTGTGCTTAAGAACTACAGACCTCTAAATACAATACAAAGATATGCCCTAGATGTTACTATCAGTCTATTCTACTTAGGCCTTTTCCCACAGTTCTTCATCTGCTTTCAGAATTTAGGGCAGTGTTTTTTTATCTCTTGCAGGGCCCTTGCAAGAGAAAAAAGTCACATTGCCATCTTATGCCAATTTGAGTGGGCTTTGGCCTTTACAAAGCTGTTAAACTGAACCTATTCCATTAAACCACAATCACTGAAAACTCATAAAATACCCAAATTCGTTAGCCATGGTCCAAACCTTAAAGATCCATACAAATACAATCATCATGTCAGTGCTTCTTTCAAGTCCTTTCACAGTTCTGCCATCTGAGCAAGACTTCTGCTCACTTTAGGGAAAAAACAGGTTGGTCATAATCAGGTTGGTCTTCATCAAGGCCTGTGAAGATAAATGGTCAAACACAAGCAGATACAAGAACAAATGCAGACACATCCATTGCCTAGGCTAGCAGATCCACTGGCCTAGTCTGTATGCTGTGATTAGAAAAATCTCGAGAAAAGATTTCTTCTGCTATCCTACTGTCCTCTAAC
Organism: Pogoniulus pusillus; assembly: GCF_015220805.1. NCBI lineage: Eukaryota > Metazoa > Chordata > Aves > Piciformes > Lybiidae > Pogoniulus > Pogoniulus pusillus. Next base: position 31,772 of record NW_026974621.1, read on the forward strand.
CCATATTCCCCTTTTCAATAATGCCTAAATATACCCAAGAAAAACATCCCATAACATCCTTATGTCCTAAGTTCCCAAAACTACAAACCCTTAGTCTTAACTTATCTTACTCTAAGTATCTATCAGCTATAGGAACTTCAAGAAAAGCAAAGAAAATCCAAGAAGATAACAATCCCATGGTATTCTCAGAAAAAGGAAAAGTCAGAATTGTCACAAGGCTCATTTCATGCAATTAGCAGCTGTTCCAGTAAACTTCTATACTAGTCCTGTCTTTATCTGTTATTGGGGGAAGGAGCTGACTGGCATTAGCCTACAAGCTCTATCATTCCCTGCTCCTAGTCCAGAATCTGGTTAGTGACTTGCAATGTGGATCTCAGTGCCTACACCCTCGCTGTGAGAGGCAATGCATCTGAGTTCTAGTCTGTCCTGCTTGGTGCCTTCCGTGTCTGTATAAGTTTCCACCCATGGTCAGTGGCACTGGCATCTCTGCTATGTCCTAGCAATCTCCCTCTTTCTTTTTGCCACTGAGCAGGGGGTGCAAAAGTCATTGTTGCATAGTCTGTAGAAAGAATTAACCAGTAAGGCGATGGTAAATACCCCAGTCAGGAACTACTAGCTATCATTTCGAATGCAAACTGTTATCATCAGGTGACTAAAAAATACACCTGTGCGTGTCCATGCCTGTAACAGGGGCAAAAATGGTCCTAAGTCATCCTCGTCATTCTTGCTACCATTTCCATAAACTTTCTGACATCTGTCTTCAGTAGCACAGTATCACAGTACCATCAGGGTTAGAAGAGACCTCATAGGTCATCAAGTCCAGCCCTTCACCACGGGGCTCAAGGTCAGACCATGGCACCAAGCGCCACGTCCAACCTTGCCTTGAACAGCGCCAGGGCACCAGGGACGGCGACTTTACCACCTCCCCGGGGAGCCCATTCCAGTATCCAATCAGTCCCTCAGTGAAGAGCTCTCTCCTCACATCTGGCAGTGTCTAAACAGCTTCGAGGCTTCGCTGCCTCCTAGCAGGGAAAAAAAAAATCCGTAAGAGGAGATAACTCCGGCAGAAAAAAAAATCCGTAAAAGAAACAACGGGCGGGGGGGGAATGGGGCCCCGCGGGCCCTCCACAGGTGGCTAGGGGGGGGGAGGAGGAGGGGGAGGAGGCCAGCAGCCGCAGCGCCGCTTTTGTCCTTGGCCCTCCAGCTCGCCCAACCCCCAGCTGTTTCAGGTCAGCCACCACTTGCTGTTTTCGTCCTTCTTTCCCCCTATTACCTATCCTTAGTACATAATACGAAATCTACCCTGAAAACTTCCAAACTGCCGTCCTCCCTCTCAGGCTCTTCCAGAAAAAAAAAGGCAGAGGTGAAGCTGTGAGCTATCGAACTGCTAATCTCCCTGTAGCTATACAAACGCAAATTGACTAAACTCCGAAACGACTCAAGGAAACCCACAAACTCTTCCCACCCCACCGACCCCTCAGCATCCCCCTCAGTCCCCCAGCTGTTGAAGACTCGCGGGAGACCCCTCGGCTTTGGGATGCGGTCCGTCGGAGATGGGCGGGCGTGCGGCGGTGAAGGGGGCGGATCTGAAGACTGTTCCGCCGAGCCGCGGGAAAGGGAGGGTCCCGAGCCGTCCGGTGCGGTCGCGTCTGCCGTCGGTCCGTTCTCTCTTTACCGTCCGTTCCTCTGTACCTTCAGTAACGTCTTTTACCGGCTGAAAACTAAAAGTCCGTGTCCCGTATCGCACGCAGTCATCCGCGGGGACGCGCGGGCTACAACGGCAGATTCGACACAGTACACACAGCGGCAGGCAGCCGCCCTCCGCGCGGCAGGTCCGAAAACTTTTCCAAGCTGAGAAGCGATTGTAACTGGCTGCCGGCGGGTCGCTGCGGGCAGCCGCCAGCATGGGTGTGTCAGTGAGTCGCTACGGGCAGCCGCCACTATGGATGTGTCAGTGAGTCGCTATGGGCAGCCGCCATCATGGGTGTGTCAGTGAGTCGCTATAGGCAGCCGCAACTCAGTCCCAAGCGCGTCTCTCCGACCTCCTGCTGCACTTCGATCTTAAAATCATGGGAGGCTCTTTACTCGCATGACCCTGTGCATACGCCCGGGCCAGCAGCTCTCAGAGCTCAGTGTCCAGCGAACTTCTCTCACGAGATAAATACGCCAGCAAACGCAGTGCCCCAGCAAATCCACTGTGGGCCTTACCTGCCTTACACACGGGCTGTTCACTCCGGAAATGAACGTCCAGACTACTGCCACCTCGGGGCAGCGCTACCCGGCCCAGCGGCACCGAATGACGCTTACTCTCTCCGATACGGAGAACGTCCCACAAGTTGATCGGACCCCTCTGTCTTCGGGCCAACCCTCCGGCCCCCAACGCAGTCTCACCTGCGGCCGGCTTGTGTCCTGACTCCTCTGTTCGAGCGCCAGATGTTGGGAATCACGTTCGGTGGAGCGCTATGGGAAGATGACTCTTTGTTCACCAATATGGTTAGATGGTCAAATCCCCTTTATTTCCGTGATACAGTGACTTATATGCATTCTAGCAAGAGGCGTGCTCAGCTTAAGATTGGTTACAGTCAGAGGGTCCAGGGTTACATGTAAGGTGTGCATAGGTTAACTTATCACAACATTCTAAGGGTCAGCCTCCCAGACCACCCACTCCAGCCCCCTTGGTTATCTAGTCTCTGCCCACTGCAGCTGTGTGTGGGGTGCTCAGTTGTTTACATCTCGATTTCCTAGCCTCGCTGGGAACCAAGGACGTTCTCAGAGCCAGTTACCCATGTTTATGACTTTATGTCCTCGACTGGTGAGAAATTCTTCCACAACTTTCTCCTAGCTGCTTTCCTTTGAAGCAGAAACACGTTTACATCCTAGCCCCATTGAAGAACCATAGAAATGCCGGTTAGAAAAAGCATTACTTCTGTGTGTAGACCCAGCCAGGAATGGCCTAGCCTGGAATCCCCTGCACCATTCTGCAGCTTTCCAGCTGCGTCACACACTGGCAAAAGAAACTTTCTCCTAGCTGCTTTCCTTTGAAGCAGAAACACGTTTACATCCTAGCCCCATTGAAGAACCATAGAAATGCCGGTTAGAAAAAGCATTACTTCTGCGTGTAGACCCAGCCAGGAATGGCCTAGCCTGGAATCCCCTGCACCATTCTGCAGCTTTCCAGCTCCCTCACACACTGGCAAAAGAAACTTTCTCCTAGCTGCTTTCCTTTGAAGCAGAAACACGTTTACATCCTAGCCCCATTGAAGAACCATAGAAATGCCGGTTAGAAAAAGCATTACTTCTGTGTGTAGACCCAGCCAGGAATGGCCTAGCCTGGAATCCCCTGCACCATTCTGCAGCTTTCCAGCTCCCTCACCCACTGGCAAAAGAAACTTTCTCCTAGCTGCTTTCCTTTGAAGCAGAAACACGTTTACATCCTAGCCCCATTGAAGAACCATAGAAATGCCGGTTAGAAAAAGCATTACTTCTGTGTGTAGACCCAGCCAGGAATGGCCTAGCCTGGAATCCCCTGCACCATTCTGCAGCTTTCCAGCTGCGTCACACACTGGCAAAAGAAACTTTCTCCTAGCTGCTTTCCTTTGAAGCAGAAACACGTTTACATCCTAGCCCCATTGAAGAACCATAGAAATGCCGGTTAGAAAAAGCATTACTTCTGTGTGTAGACCCAGCCAGGAATGGCCTAGCCTGGAATCCCCTGCACCATTCTGCAGCTTTCCAGCTGCGTCACACACTGGCAAAAGAAACTTTCTCCTAGCTGCTTTCCTTTGAAGCAGAAACACGTTTACATCCTAGCCCCATTGAAGAACCATAGAAATGCCGGTTAGAAAAAGCACTACTTCTGTGTGTAGACCCAGCCAGGAATGGCCTAGCCTGGAATCCCCTGCACCATTCTGCAGCTTTCCAGCTGCGTCACACACTGGCAAAAGAAACTTTCTCCTAGCTGCTTTCCTTTGAAGCAGAAACACGTTTACATCCTAGCCCCATTGAAGAACCATAGAAATGCCGGTTAGAAAAAGCATTGCTTCTGCGTGTAGACCCAGCCAGGAATGGCCTAGCCTGGAATCCCCTGCACCATTCTGCAGCTTTCCAGCTGCGTCACACACTGGCAAAAGAAACTTTCTCCTAGCTGCTTTCCTTTGAAGCAGAAACACGTTTACATCCTAGCCCTATTGAAGAACCATAGAAATGCCGGTTAGAAAAAGCATTACTTCTGTGTGTAGACCCAGCCAGGAATGGCCTAGCCTGGAATCCCCTGCACCATTCTGCAGCTTTCCAGCTGCGTCACACACTGGCAAAAGAAACTTTCTCCTAGCTGCTTTCCTTTGAAGCAGAAACACGTTTACATCCTAGCCCCATTGAAGAACCATAGAAATGCCGGTTAGAAAAAGCATTACTTCTGTGTGTAGACCCAGCCAGGAATGGCCTAGCCTGGAATCCCCTGCACCATTCTGCAGCTTTCCAGCTCCCTCACACACTGGCAAAAGAAACTTTCTCCTAGCTGCTTTCCTTTGAAGCAGAAACACGTTTACATCCTAGCCCCATTGAAGAACCATAGAAATGCCGGTTAGAAAAAGCATTACTTCTGCGTGTAGACCCAGCCAGGAATGGCCTAGCCTGGAATCCCCTGCACCATTCTGCAGCTTTCCAGCTCCCTCACACACTGGCAAAAGAAACTTTCTCCTAGCTGCTTTCCTTTGAAGCAGAAACACGTTTACATCCTAGCCCCATTGAAGAACCATAGAAATGCCGGTTAGAAAAAGCATTACTTCTGTGTGTAGACCCAGCCAGGAATGGCCTAGCCTGGAATCCCCTGCACCATTCTGCAGCTTTCCAGCTCCCTCACACACTGGCAAAAGAAACTTTCTCCTAGCTGCTTTCCTTTGAAGCAGAAACACGTTTACATCCTAGCCCCATTGAAGAACCATAGAAATGCCGGTTAGAAAAAGCATTACTTCTGTGTGTAGACCCAGCCAGGAATGGCCTAGCCTGGAATCCCCTGCACCATTCTGCAGCTTTCCAGCTGCGTCACACACTGGCAAAAGAAACTTTCTCCTAGCTGCTTTCCTTTGAAGCAGAAACACGTTTACATCCTAGCCCCATTGAAGAACCATAGAAATGCCGGTTAGAAAAAGCATTACTTCTGTGTGTAGACCCAGCCAGGAATGGCCTAGCCTGGAATCCCCTGCACCATTCTGCAGCTTTCCAGCTGCGTCACACACTGGCAAAAGAAACTTTCTCCTAGCTGCTTTCCTTTGAAGCAGAAACACGTTTACATCCTAGCCCCATTGAAGAACCATAGAAATGCCGGTTAGAAAAAGCATTACTTCTGCGTGTAGACCCAGCCAGGAATGGCCTAGCCTGGAATCCCCTGCACCATTCTGCAGCTTTCCAGCTGCGTCACACACTGGCAAAAGAAACTTTCTCCTAGCTGCTTTCCTTTGAAGCAGAAACACGTTTACATCCTAGCCCCATTGAAGAACCATAGAAATGCCGGTTAGAAAAAGCATTACTTCTGCGTGTAGACCCAGCCAGGAATGGCCTAGCCTGGAATCCCCTGCACCATTCTGCAGCTTTCCAGCTGCGTCACACACTGGCAAAAGAAACTTTCTCCTAGCTGCTTTCCTTTGAAGCAGAAACACGTTTACATCCTAGCCCCATTGAAGAACCATAGAAATGCCGGTTAGAAAAAGCATTACTTCTGTGTGTAGACCCAGCCAGGAATGGCCTAGCCTGGAATCCCCTGCACCATTCTGCAGCTTTCCAGCTGCGTCACACACTGGCAAAAGAAACTTTCTCCTAGCTGCTTTCCTTTGAAGCAGAAACACGTTTACATCCTAGCCCCATTGAAGAACCATAGAAATGCCGGTTAGAAAAAGCATTACTTCTGCGTGTAGACCCAGCCAGGAATGGCCTAGCCTGGAATGCCCTGCACCATTCTGCAGCTTTCCAGCTCCCTCACACACTGGCAAAAGAAACTTTCTCCTAGCTGCTTTCCTTTGAAGCAGAAACACGTTTACATTCTAGCCCCATTGAAGAACCATAGAAATGCCGGTTAGAAAAAGCATTACTTCTGTGTGTAGACCCAGCCAGGAATGGCCTAGCCTGGAATCCCCTGCACCATTCTGCAGCTTTCCAGCTGCGTCACACACTGGCAAAAGAAACTTTCTCCTAGCTGCTTTCCTTTGAAGCAGAAACACGTTTACATCCTAGCCCCATTGAAGAACCATAGAAATGCCGGTTAGAAAAAGCACTACTTCTGTGTGTAGACCCAGCCAGGAATGGCCTAGCCTGGAATCCCCTGCACCATTCTGCAGCTTTCCAGCTCCCTCACACACTGGCAAAAGAAACTTTCTCCTAGCTGCTTTCCTTTGAAGCAGAAACACGTTTACATCCTAGCCCCATTGAAGAACCATAGAAATGCCGGTTAGAAAAAGCATTACTTCTGTGTGTAGACCCAGCCAGGAATGGCCTAGCCTGGAATCCCCTGCACCATTCTGCAGCTTTCCAGCTCCCTCACACACTGGCAAAAGAAACTTTCTCCTAGCTGCTTTCCTTTGAAGCAGAAACACGTTTACATCCTAGCCCCATTGAAGAACCATAGAAATGCCGGTTAGAAAAAGCATTACTTCTGTGTGTAGACCCAGCCAGGAATGGCCTAGCCTGGAATGCCCTGCACCATTCTGCAGCTTTCCAGCTCCCTCACACACTGGCAAAAGAAACTTTCTCCTAGCTGCTTTCCTTTGAAGCAGAAACACGTTTACATCCTAGCCCCATTGAAGAACCATAGAAATGCCGGTTAGAAAAAGCATTACTTCTGTGTGTAGACCCAGCCAGGAATGGCCTAGCCTGGAATCCCCTGCACCATTCTGCAGCTTTCCAGCTGCGTCACACACTGGCAAAAGAAACTTTCTCCTAGCTGCTTTCCTTTGAAGCAGAAACACGTTTACATCCTAGCCCCATTGAAGAACCATAGAAATGCCGGTTAGAAAAAGCATTACTTCTGTGTGTAGACCCAGCCAGGAATGGCCTAGCCTGGAATCCCCTGCACCATTCTGCAGCTTTCCAGCTCCCTCACACACTGGCAAAAGAAACTTTCTCCTAGCTGCTTTCCTTTGAAGCAGAAACACGTTTACATCCTAGCCCCATTGAAGAACCATAGAAATGCCGGTTAGAAAAAGCATTACTTCTGTGTGTAGACCCAGCCAGGAATGGCCTAGCCTGGAATCCCCTGCACCATTCTGCAGCTTTCCAGCTCCCTCACACACTGGCAAAAGAAACTTTCTCCTAGCTGCTTTCCTTTGAAGCAGAAACACGTTTACATCCTAGCCCCATTGAAGAACCATAGAAATGCCGGTTAGAAAAAGCATTACTTCTGCGTGTAGACCCAGCCAGGAATGGCCTAGCCTGGAATGCCCTGCACCATTCTGCAGCTTTCCAGCTCCCTCACACACTGGCAAAAGAAACTTTCTCCTAGCTGCTTTCCTTTGAAGCAGAAACACGTTTACATCCTAGCCCCATTGAAGAACCATAGAAATGCCGGTTAGAAAAAGCATTACTTCTGCGTGTAGACCCAGCCAGGAATGGCCTAGCCTGGAATCCCCTGCACCATTCTGCAGCTTTCCAGCTCCCTCACACACTGGCAAAAGAAACTTTCTCCTAGCTGCTTTCCTTTGAAGCAGAAACACGTTTACATCCTAGCCCCATTGAAGAACCATAGAAATGCCGGTTAGAAAAAGCATTACTTCTGTGTGTAGACCCAGCCAGGAATGGCCTAGCCTGGAATCCCCTGCACCATTCTGCAGCTTTCCAGCTGCGTCACACACTGGCAAAAGAAACTTTCTCCTAGCTGCTTTCCTTTGAAGCAGAAACACGTTTACATCCTAGCCCCATTGAAGAACCATAGAAATGCCGGTTAGAAAAAGCATTACTTCTGTGTGTAGACCCAGCCAGGAATGGCCTAGCCTGGAATCCCCTGCACCATTCTGCAGCTTTCCAGCTGCGTCACACACTGGCAAAAGAAACTTTCTCCTAGCTGCTTTCCTTTGAAGCAGAAACACGTTTACATCCTAGCCCCATTGAAGAACCATAGAAATGCCGGTTAGAAAAAGCATTACTTCTGTGTGTAGACCCAGCCAGGAATGGCCTAGCCTGGAATCCCCTGCACCATTCTGCAGCTTTCCAGCTGCGTCACACACTGGCAAAAGAAACTTTCTCCTAGCTGCTTTCCTTTGAAGCAGAAACACGTTTACATCCTAGCCCCATTGAAGAACCATAGAAATGCCGGTTAGAAAAAGCATTACTTCTGCGTGTAGACCCAGCCAGGAATGGCCTAGCCTGGAATCCCCTGCACCATTCTGCAGCTTTCCAGCTGCGTCACACACTGGCAAAAGAAACTTTCTCCTAGCTGCTTTCCTTTGAAGCAGAAACACGTTTACATCCTAGCCCCATTGAAGAACCATAGAAATGCCGGTTAGAAAAAGCATTACTTCTGTGTGTAGACCCAGCCAGGAATGGCCTAGCCTGGAATCCCCTGCACCATTCTGCAGGTTTCCAGCTGCGTCACACACTGGCAAAAGAAACTTTCTCCTAGCTGCTTTCCTTTGAAGCAGAAACACGTTTACATCCTAGCCCTATTGAAGAACCATAGAAATGCCGGTTAGAAAAAGCATTACTTCTGCGTGTAGACCCAGCCAGGAATGGCCTAGCCTGGAATGCCCTGCACCATTCTGCAGCTTTCCAGCTCCCTCACACACTGGCAAAAGAAACTTTCTCCTAGCTGCTTTCCTTTGAAGCAGAAACACGTTTACATCTAGCCCCATTGAAGAACCATAGAAATGCCGGTTAGAAAAAGCATTACTTCTGTGTGTAGACCCAGCCAGGAATGGCCTAGCCTGGAATCCCCTGCACCATTCTGCAGCTTTCCAGCTGCGTCACACACTGGCAAAAGAAACTTTCTCCTAGCTGCTTTCCTTTGAAGCAGAAACACGTTTACATCCTAGCCCCATTGAAGAACCATAGAAATGCCGGTTAGAAAAAGCACTACTTCTGTGTGTAGACCCAGCCAGGAATGGCCTAGCCTGGAATCCCCTGCACCATTCTGCAGCTTTCCAGCTCCCTCACACACTGGCAAAAGAAACTTTCTCCTAGCTGCTTTCCTTTGAAGCAGAAACACGTTTACATCCTAGCCCCATTGAAGAACCATAGAAATGCCGGTTAGAAAAAGCATTACTTCTGTGTGTAGACCCAGCCAGGAATGGCCTAGCCTGGAATCCCCTGCACCATTCTGCAGCTTTCCAGCTCCCTCACACACTGGCAAAAGAAACTTTCTCCTAGCTGCTTTCCTTTGAAGCAGAAACACGTTTACATCCTAGCCCCATTGAAGAACCATAGAAATGCCGGTTAGAAAAAGCATTACTTCTGTGTGTAGACCCAGCCAGGAATGGCCTAGCCTGGAATGCCCTGCACCATTCTGCAGCTTTCCAGCTGCCGTCACACACTGGCAAAAGAAACTTTCTCCTAGCTGCTTTCCTTTGAAGCAGAAACACGTTTACATCCTAGCCCCATTGAAGAACCATAGAAATGCCGGTTAGAAAAAGCATTACTTCTGTGTGTAGACCCAGCCAGGAATGGCCTAGCCTGGAATCCCCTGCACCATTCTGCAGCTTTCCAGCTACCGTCACACACTGGCAAAAGAAACTTTCTCCTAGCTGCTTTCCTTTGAAGCAGAAACACGTTTACATCCTAGCCCCATTGAAGAACCATAGAAATGCCGGTTAGAAAAAGCATTACTTCTGTGTGTAGACCCAGCCAGGAATGGCCTAGCCTGGAATCCCCTGCACCATTCTGCAGCTTTCCAGCTCCCTCACACACTGGCAAAAGAAACTTTCTCCTAGCTGCTTTCCTTTGAAGCAGAAACACGTTTACATCCTAGCCCCATTGAAGAACCATAGAAATGCCGGTTAGAAAAAGCATTACTTCTGTGTGTAGACCCAGCCAGGAATGGCCTAGCCTGGAATCCCCTGCACCATTCTGCAGCTTTCCAGCTGCGTCACACACTGGCAAAAGAAACTTTCTCCTAGCTGCTTTCCTTTGAAGCAGAAACACGTTTACATCCTAGCCCCATTGAAGAACCATAGAAATGCCGGTTAGAAAAAGCATTACTTCTGCGTGTAGACCCAGCCAGGAATGGCCTAGCCTGGAATGCCCTGCACCATTCTGCAGCTTTCCAGCTCCCTCACACACTGGCAAAAGAAACTTTCTCCTAGCTGCTTTCCTTTGAAGCAGAAACACGTTTACATCCTAGCCCCATTGAAGAACCATAGAAATGCCGGTTAGAAAAAGCATTACTTCTGTGTGTAGACCCAGCCAGGAATGGCCTAGCCTGGAATCCCCTGCACCATTCTGCAGCTTTCCAGCTCCCTCACACACTGGCAAAAGAAACTTTCTCCTAGCTGCTTTCCTTTGAAGCAGAAACACGTTTACATCCTAGCCCCATTGAAGAACCATAGAAATGCCGGTTAGAAAAAGCATTACTTCTGTGTGTAGACCCAGCCAGGAATGGCCTAGCCTGGAATCCCCTGCACCATTCTGCAGCTTTCCAGCTCCGTCACACACTGGCAAAAGAAACTTTCTCCTAGCTGCTTTCCTTTGAAGCAGAAACACGTTTACATCCTAGCCCCATTGAAGAACCATAGAAATGCCGGTTAGAAAAAGCATTACTTCTGCGTGTAGACCCAGCCAGGAATGGCCTAGCCTGGAATCCCCTGCACCATTCTGCAGCTTTCCAGCTGCGTCACACACTGGCAAAAGAAACTTTCTCCTAGCTGCTTTCCTTTGAAGCAGAAACACGTTTACATCCTAGCCCCATTGAAGAACCATAGAAATGCCGGTTAGAAAAAGCATTACTTCTGCGTGTAGACCCAGCCAGGAATGGCCTAGCCTGGAATCCCCTGCACCATTCTGCAGCTTTCCAGCTGCGTCACACACTGGCAAAAGAAACTTTCTCCTAGCTGCTTTCCTTTGAAGCAGAAACACGTTTACATCCTAGCCCCTATTGAAGAACCATAGAAATGCCGGTTAGAAAAAGCATTACTTCTGTGTGTAGACCCAGCCAGGAATGGCCTAGCCTGGAATCCCCTGCACCATTCTGCAGCTTTCCAGCTCCCTCACACACTGGCAAAAGAAACTTTCTCCTAGCTGCTTTCCTTTGAAGCAGAAACACGTTTACATCCTAGCCCCATTGAAGAACCATAGAAATGCCGGTTAGAAAAAGCATTACTTCTGCGTGTAGACCCAGCCAGGAATGGCCTAGCCTGGAATGCCCTGCACCATTCTGCAGCTTTCCAGCTCCCTCACACACTGGCAAAAGAAACTTTCTCCTAGCTGCTTTCCTTTGAAGCAGAAACACGTTTACATCCTAGCCCCATTGAAGAACCATAGAAATGCCGGTTAGAAAAAGCATTACTTCTGTGTGTAGACCCAGCCAGGAATGGCCTAGCCTGGAATGCCCCTGCACCATTCTGCAGCTTTCCAGCTCCCTCACACACTGGCAAAAGAAACTTTCTCCTAGCTGCTTTCCTTTGAAGCAGAAACACGTTTACATCCTAGCCCCATTGAAGAACCATAGAAATGCCGGTTAGAAAAAGCATTACTTCTGTGTGTAGACCCAGCCAGGAATGGCCTAGCCTGGAATCCCCTGCACCATTCTGCAGCTTTCCAGCTCCCTCACACACTGGCAAAAGAAACTTTCTCCTAGCTGCTTTCCTTTGAAGCAGAAACACGTTTACATCCTAGCCCCATTGAAGAACCATAGAAATGCCGGTTAGAAAAAGCATTACTTCTGTGTGTAGACCCAGCCAGGAATGGCCTAGCCTGGAATCCCCTGCACCATTCTGCAGCTTTCCAGCTGCGTCACACACTGGCAAAAGAAACTTTCTCCTAGCTGCTTTCCTTTGAAGCAGAAACACGTTTACATCCTAGCCCCATTGAAGAACCATAGAAATGCCGGTTAGAAAAAGCATTACTTCTGTGTGTAGACCCAGCCAGGAATGGCCTAGCCTGGAATCCCCTGCACCATTCTGCAGCTTTCCAGCTCCCTCACACACTGGCAAAAGAAACTTTCTCCTAGCTGCTTTCCTTTGAAGCAGAAACACGTTTACATCCTAGCCCCATTGAAGAACCATAGAAATGCCGGTTAGAAAAAGCATTACTTCTGTGTGTAGACCCAGCCAGGAATGGCCTAGCCTGGAATCCCCTGCACCATTCTGCAGCTTTCCAGCTGCGTCACACACTGGCAAAAGAAACTTTCTCCTAGCTGCTTTCCTTTGAAGCAGAAACACGTTTACATCCTAGCCCCATTGAAGAACCATAGAAATGCCGGTTAGAAAAAGCATTACTTCTGTGTGTAGACCCAGCCAGGAATGGCCTAGCCTGGAATCCCCTGCACCATTCTGCAGCTTTCCAGCTGCGTCACACACTGGCAAAAGAAACTTTCTCCTAGCTGCTTTCCTTTGAAGCAGAAACACGTTTACATCCTAGCCCCATTGAAGAACCATAGAAATGCCGGTTAGAAAAAGCATTACTTCTGTGTGTAGACCCAGCCAGGAATGGCCTAGCCTGGAATCCCCTGCACCATTCTGCAGCTTTCCAGCTCCCTCACACACTGGCAAAAGAAACTTTCTCCTAGCTGCTTTCCTTTGAAGCAGAAACACGTTTACATCCTAGCCCCATTGAAGAACCATAGAAATGCCGGTTAGAAAAAGCATTACTTCTGTGTGTAGACCCAGCCAGGAATGGCCTAGCCTGGAATCCCCTGCACCATTCTGCAGCTTTCCAGCTGCGTCACACACTGGCAAAAGAAACTTTCTCCTAGCTGCTTTCCTTTGAAGCAGAAACACGTTTACATCCTAGCCCCATTGAAGAACCATAGAAATGCCGGTTAGAAAAAGCATTACTTCTGTGTGTAGACCCAGCCAGGAATGGCCTAGCCTGGAATCCCCTGTACCATTCTGCAGCTTTCCAGCTGCGTCACACACTGGCAAAAGAAACTTTCTCCTAGCTGCTTTCCTTTGAAGCAGAAACACGTTTACATCCTAGCCCCATTGAAGAACCATAGAAATGCCGGTTAGAAAAAGCATTACTTCTGTGTGTAGACCCAGCCAGGAATGGCCTAGCCTGGAATCCCCTGCACCATTCTGCAGCTTTCCAGCTCCCTCACACACTGGCAAAAGAAACTTTCTCCTAGCTGCTTTCCTTTGAAGCAGAAACACGTTTACATCCTAGCCCCATTGAAGAACCATAGAAATGCCGGTTAGAAAAAGCATTACTTCTGTGTGTAGACCCAGCCAGGAATGGCCTAGCCTGGAATCCCCTGCACCATTCTGCAGCTTTCCAGCTCCCTCACACACTGGCAAAAGAAACTTTCTCCTAGCTGCTTTCCTTTGAAGCAGAAACACGTTTACATCCTAGCCCCATTGAAGAACCATAGAAATGCCGGTTAGAAAAAGCATTACTTCTGTGTGTAGACCCAGCCAGGAATGGCCTAGCCTGGAATCCCCTGCACCATTCTGCAGCTTTCCAGCTGCGTCACACACTGGCAAAAGAAACTTTCTCCTAGCTGCTTTCCTTTGAAGCAGAAACACGTTTACATCCTAGCCCCATTGAAGAACCATAGAAATGCCGGTTAGAAAAAGCATTACTTCTGTGTGTAGACCCAGCCAGGAATGGCCTAGCCTGGAATCCCCTGCACCATTCTGCAGCTTTCCAGCTGCGTCACACACTGGCAAAAGAAACTTTCTCCTAGCTGCTTTCCTTTGAAGCAGAAACACGTTTACATCCTAGCCCCATTGAAGAACCATAGAAATGCCGGTTAGAAAAAGCATTACTTCTGTGTGTAGACCCAGCCAGGAATGGCCTAGCCTGGAATCCCCTGCACCATTCTGCAGCTTTCCAGCTGCCGTCACACACTGGCAAAAGAAACTTTCTCCTAGCTGCTTTCCTTTGAAGCAGAAACACGTTTACATCCTAGCCCCATTGAAGAACCATAGAAATGCCGGTTAGAAAAAGCATTACTTCTGTGTGTAGACCCAGCCAGGAATGGCCTAGCCTGGAATCCCCTGCACCATTCTGCAGCTTTCCAGCTGCGTCACACACTGGCAAAAGAAACTTTCTCCTAGCTGCTTTCCTTTGAAGCAGAAACACGTTTACATCCTAGCCCCATTGAAGAACCATAGAAATGCCGGTTAGAAAAAGCATTACTTCTGTGTGTAGACCCAGCCAGGAATGGCCTAGCCTGGAATCCCCTGCACCATTCTGCAGCTTTCCAGCTGCGTCACACACTGGCAAAAGAAACTTTCTCCTAGCTGCTTTCCTTTGAAGCAGAAACACGTTTACATCCTAGCCCCATTGAAGAACCATAGAAATGCCGGTTAGAAAAAGCATTACTTCTGTGTGTAGACCCAGCCAGGAATGGCCTAGCCTGGAATCCCCTGCACCATTCTGCAGCTTTCCAGCTGCGTCACACACTGGCAAAAGAAACTTTCTCCTAGCTGCTTTCCTTTGAAGCAGAAACACGTTTACATCCTAGCCCCATTGAAGAACCATAGAAATGCCGGTTAGAAAAAGCATTACTTCTGTGTGTAGACCCAGCCAGGAATGGCCTAGCCTGGAATCCCCTGCACCATTCTGCAGCTTTCCAGCTCCCTCACACACTGGCAAAAGAAACTTTCTCCTAGCTGCTTTCCTTTGAAGCAGAAACACGTTTACATCCTAGCCCCATTGAAGAACCATAGAAATGCCG
>NW_026974622.1:0-46358 GCF_015220805.1 Pogoniulus pusillus
GCACCCATAAATGCCTTCCAGCACCCCCTTGGCACCCTCCGATGCCCCTTCGGCACCCACAGATGCCTTCCAGCACCCCCTTGGCACCCTCCACTGCCCCTTTGGCACCCACAGATGCCCTCCAACATGCCCTTGGCACCCTCCAACGCCCCTTTGGCACCCACAGATGCCCTCCAACACCCCAGTGGCACCTTCCAACACCCCCTTGGCACCCTCCAACACCCCCTTGGCACCCATAGACGCCCTCCAACACCCCCTTGGCACCTTCCAACACCCCCTTGGCACCCACAGATGCCCTCCAACACCTCCTTGGCACCCTCCACTGCCCCTTTGGCACCCACAGATGCCCTCCAACACCCCCTTGGCACCTTCTGACACCCCCTTGGCACCCATAGATGCCCTCCAACACCTCCTTGGCACCTTCCAACACCCCCTTGGCACCTTCCAACACCCCCTTGGCACCCTCCACTGCCCCTTTGGCACCCACAGATGCCCTCCAACACCCCCTTGGCACCTTCTGACACCCCCTTGGCACCCATAGATGCCCTCCAACACCTCCTTGGCACCTTCCAACACCCCCTTGGCACCCTCCACTGCCCCTTTGGCACCCACAGATGCCCTCCAACACCCCCTTGGCACCTTCCAACACCCCCTTGGCACCCTCCAACACCCCCTTGGCACCCTCCAACACCCCCTTGGCACCCATAAATGCCTTCCAGCACCCCCTTGGCACCCTCCGATGCCCCTTCGGCACCCACAGATGCCCTCCAGCACCCCCTTGGCACCCTCCAACACCCCCCTGGCACCCTCCCCGGCGCCCCTGGCAGTGCCCAGGCCGTACCCAGGGTGGCACTGGCGCTCTGCAGCTCCTGGTCCGAGGTGTGGATGCCACCCCCGGGCGCGGGGTGAAGCTGGGCACCCGCACCTGGCACCCTCCTACACCCCCCTGGCACCCTCCAACATCCTCTTGGCACCCATAATCGCCCTCCAACACCCCCTTGGCACCCATAAACGCCCTCCAACGTCCCCTTGGCACCCTCCAATGCCCCTTTGGCACCCACAGATGCCTTCCAGCACCCCCTTGGCACCCTCCACTGCCCCTTTGGCACCCACAGATGCCCTCCAACATGCCCTTGGCACCCTCCAACGCCCCTTTGGCACCCATAGATGCCCTCCAACACCCCCTTGGCACCTTCCAACACCCCCTTGGCACCCTCCAACACCCCCTTGGCACCCATAAATGCCTTCCAGCACCCCCTTGGCACCCTCCACTGCCCCTTCGGCACCCACAGATGCCCTCCAGCACCCCCTTGGCACCCTCCAACACCCCCTTGGCACCCATAAATGCCCTCCAACACCCCCTTGGCACCCTCCAACACCTCCTTGGCACCTTCCAACACCCCCTTGGCACCCTCCGATGCCCCTTCGGCACCCACAGATGCCCTCCAGCACCCCCTTGGCGCCCTCCAACCCCCCCCCGGCACCCTCCCCGGCGCCCCTGGCAGTGCCCAGGCCGTACCCAGGGTGGCAGTGGCGCTCTGCAGCTCCTGGTCCGAGGTGTGGATGCGCACCCCCGGGCGCGGGGTGAAGCTGGGCACCCGCACCTGGCGCAGCAGCTGTGCCACGGCCGCGCGGTCGCGGCTGCCCGCGATGCCATAGCTCTGGGCATAGAGGTTGGCAGCGGCCACCACGTAGTCCAGGTGCAGGGGCTGGGGGGGGGGGAAGAGAGCAGAGGGTGGCAGAGGGGGCAGCGGCTGGGCATGGGCTGAGCAGCTGCTGGGCACCGCCTGGGCACCGCCTGGGCACCGTCTGGGCACCGCCTGGGCAGCGGCACAGGAGGCGGCAGCCAAGGGGCACTCAAGGGGCAGTGCCAAGTGCTCAGCAACAGGCAGTGGTAGCCAGTGGGTGGTGCCAAGTGCCCAGCTACAAGCAGTGGTAGCCAATGGGTGGTGCCAAGTGCCCAGCTATGAGCAGTGGTAGCCAATGGGTGGTGCCAACCAGCTGGCACCGAGCAGTTCCACCCAGCTATGAGCATTGGCACCCAATGAGTGGTGCCAACTGCCCAGCTACAAGCAGTGGTAGCCAATGGGTGATGCCAACTGCCCAGCTACAAGCAGTGGTACCCAATGGGTGGTGCCAACTGCCCAGCTATGAGCAGTGGTAGCCAATGGGTGGTGCCAACTGCCCAGCTATGAGCATTGGCACCCAATGAGTGGTGCCAACTGCCCAGCTACAAGCAGTGGTAGCCAATGGGTGGTGCCAACTGCCCAGTTATGAGCAGTGGTACCCAGTGGGTGGTGCCAACTGCCCAGCCACAAGCAGTGGTAGCCAATGGGTGGTGCCAACTGCCCAGCCACAAGCAGTGGTAGCCAATGGGTGATGCCAACCAGCTGGCACTGGGCAGTTCCACCCAGCTACGAGCATTGGCACCCAATGAGTGGTGCCAACTGCCCAGCTATGAGCAGTGGTAGCCAATGGGTGGTGCCAACTGCCCAGCTATGAGCAGTGGTAGCCAATGGGTGGTGCCAACTGCCCAGCTATGAGCAGTGGTACCCAATGGGTGGTGCCAAGTGCCCACTTATGAGCAGTAGTACCCAATGGGTGGTGCCAACTGCCCAGCTACGAGCATTGGCACCCAATGAGTGGTGCCAACTGCCCAGCTACAAGCAGTGGTAGCCAATGGGTGGTGCCAACTGCCCAGTTATGAGCAGTGGTACCCAGTGGGTGGTGCCAACTGCCCAGCCACAAGCAGTGGTAGCCAATGGGTGGTGCCAACTGCCCAGCCACAAGCAGTGGTAGCCAATGGGTGATGCCAACCAGCTGGCACTGAGCAGTTCCACCCAGCTACGAGCATTGGCACCCAATGAGTGGTGCCAACTGCCCAGCTATGAGCAGTGGTAGCCAATGGGTGGTGCCAACTGCCCAGCTACAAGCAGTAGTACCCAATGGGTGGTGCCAACTGCCCACTTATGAGCAGTGGTACCCAATGGGTGGTGCCAACTGCCCACTTATGAGCAGTGGTAGCCAATGGGTGGTGCCAAGTGCCCACTTATGAGTAGTGGTAGCCAATGGGTGGTGCCAACTGCCCAGCTACAAGCAGTGGTAGCCAATGGGTGGTGCCAACCAGCTGGCACTGAGCAGCTCCACCCAGCTATGAGCATTGGCACCCAATGAGTGGTGCCAACTGCCCAGCCACAAGCAGTGGTAGCCAATGGGTGGTGCCAAGTGCCCAGCTGCTGAGTAGTAGTACCCAATGGGTGGTGCCAACTGCCCAGCTACAAGCAGTGGTAGCCAATGGGTGGTGCCAAGTGCCCACTTATGAGCAGTGGTACCAAATGGGTGGTGCCAACTGCCCAGCCACAAGCAGTGGTAGCCAATGGGTGATGCCAACCAGCTGGCACTGAGCAGCTCCACCCAGCTATGAGCATTGGCACCCAATGAGTGGTGCCAACTGCCCAGCAACAAGCAGTGGTACCCAATGGGTGGTGCCAACTGCCCACTTATGAGCAGTGGTAGCCAATGGGTGGTGCCAACTGCCCAGCTATGAGCAGTGGTAGCCAACAGGTGATGCCAGCTGCCCATGGCTCAGCAGTGGCACTCAATGGGTGGTGCCAACCAGCTGGCACTGAGCAGTTGCACCCAGCTATGAGCCATGGCACTCAATGGGTGATGCCAACTACCCATGGCAGCCAATGCCCATGACTGAGCAGTGGCACTCAATGGGGGCGATGCCAACCACCTACCCCTGACCCATGGTGCCCCCTGGCACCCACTGGGGGTGATGCCAACCACCCACCGCTGACCCATGGCGCCCCCTGGCACCCACTGGGGGTGATGCCAACCACCCACCCCTGACCCATGGTGCCCCCTGGCACCCACTGGGGGTGATGCCAACCACCCACCCCTGACCCATGGCGCCCACTGGCACCCCAACAGCAGCCAATGGCTGATGCCAACCACCCAACTGGCAGCCAGTGGGCGGCAGGCAGCAGCAGCAGCAGCAGGCAGCTGTGCCCCCCTGGGTGCCCCCCTGGGTGCCCCCCTGGGTGCCCCACTCACGTTGTCAGGGTCGAAGACCAGGGGGTGAGGGCAGCGCTTGGGCCCCGACCAGAAGTAGGTGCCAGAGCTGGTTTTCTGCCAGGGGGCACAGAGGGCATCAGTGAGGGCACAGAGTGGGCACTCAGACAGACCTGCAGTGCCCCGAGGGGCACCTTGGCAGCCTTGCTGGGCACTCACCCGGCCTGAAGGTCTCCCTGGCACCCCTGAGTGGGCACCCAACCCTCTGCCAGCCTATTCCCCTCCCTGCCACCCTGCCTGGGCACCCCCCTGGCAGGCACCCACCCACCAGAACGACCTCCCTGGCACCCCCAGGCTGGCACCAACCCACCCTAAAGCCCTCCCTACCACCCTCCCTGGGCCTCCCCCTGGCACCCCAGGCTGGTACCAACCCACTCCACGTCTTTCCCTCCCTCCCTCCCTGGGCACCCACACCCCTTAGGCTCCCCCTGGCACCCCCAGACTGGCACCAACCCACCCTAAAGCCCTCCCCACCCCCCTGCCTGGGCACCCCCTGGCACCAACCCACCCTAAAGCTCTCCCTACCACCTTCCCACCCCACCCAGCCCCCACCTGGCACCCCCAGACTGGCACCAACCCACCCTAAAGCCCTCCCTACCCCTCTCCCTGTGCCCCCAGCCCCCTCCCTGTGCCCTGCCCTGGCACCCCAGGTGGCACCAACCCACTCTAATGCTCTCCCTACCACCCTCCCTGGGCACCCACTCCCCTTAGGCTCCCCTTGGCACCCCTGCAGCTGGCACCAACCCACTCTAAGGCTCTCCCTACCACCCTCCCTGGGCACCCACTTCCCTTAGGCTCCCCCTGGCATCCCCAGATTGGCACCAACCCACCCTAAAGCCCTCCCTCCCTCCCTCCCTGGGCACCCCAGGCTGGCACCAACCCACCCTAAAGCTCTCCTCACCCCCCCTGCCTGGGCACCCCCTGGCATCAACCCACCCTAAAGCTGTCCCTACCACACTGCCTGGGCACCCACTCCTCTTAGGCTCCCCCTGGCACCCCCAGACTGGCACCAATCCACCCTAAAGCCCTCCCTACCACCCTCCCTGGGCACCCACTCCCCTTAGGCTCCCCCTGGCACCCCCAGACTGGCACCAACCCTCTTTAAAGCCCTCCCCACCCCCCCTGCCTGGGCACCCCCTGGCACCAACCCACCCTAAGTCTCTCCCTACCACACTCCCACTCCCCTTAGGCTCCCCCTGGCACCCCCAGACTGGCACCAACCCACCCTAAAGCCCTCCCTACCCCTCTCCCTGTGCCCCCAGCTCCCTCCCTGTGCCCCACCCTGGCACCCCAGGTGGCACCAACCCACTCTAATGCTCTCCCTCCCCCTCTCCCTGAGCATCCACTCCCCTTAGGCTCCCCCTGGCATCCCCAGGCTGGCACCAACCCACCCTAAAGCTCTCCTCACCCCCCCTGCCTGGGCACCCCCTGGCATCAACCCACCCTAAAGCTGTCCCTACCACACTCCCTGGGCACCCACTCCTCTTAGGCTCCCCCTGGCACCCCCAGACTGGCACCAACCCACCCTAAAGCCCTCCCTACCACCCTCCCTGGGCACCCACTCCCCTTAGGCTCCCCCTGGCACCCCCAGACTGGCACCAACCCACCCTAAGTCTCTCCCTACCACACTCCCACTCCCCTTAGGCTCTCCCTGGCACCCCCAGACTGGCACCAACCCACCCTAAAGCCCTCCCCACCCCCCTCCCCGTGCCCCTACCCCTCTCCCCGTGCCCTGCCCTGGCACCCCAGGCTGGCACCAACCCACCCTAAGGCCCTCCCTACCACCCTCCCTGGGCACCCACTCCCCTTAGGCTCCCCCTGGCACCCCCAGACTGGCACCAACCCTCTTTAAAGCCCTCCCCACCCCCCCTGCCTGGGCACCCCCTGGCACCAACCCACCCTAAGTCTCTCCCTACCACACTCCCACTCCCCTTAGGCTCCCCCTGGCACCCCCAGACTGGCACCAACCCACCCTAAAGCCCTCCTCACCCCCCTGCCTGGGCACCCACCCACCCAACCCCCCTGAGGCTTCCCCCTGGCACCCCCAGACTGGCACCAATCCACCCTAAAGCCCTCCCTACCACCCTCCCTGGGCACCCACTCCCCTTAGGCTCCCCCTGGCACCCCCAGACTGGCACCAACCCTCTTTAAAGCCCTCCCTACCCCCCCTGCCTGGGCACCCCCTGGCACCAACCCACCCTAAGTCTCCCTACCACACTCCCACTCCCCTTAGGCTCCCCCTGGCACCCTCAGACTGGCACCAACTCACCCTAAAGCCCTCCCTACCCCCTCCCTGGGCACCCCGGGCTGGCACCAACCCACCCTAAAGCCCTCCCTACCCGTCTCCCTGTGCCCACAGCCCCCTCCCTGTGCCCTGCCCTGGCACCCCAGGCTGGCACCAACCCACTCTAAAGCTCTCCCTACCACCCTCCCTGGGCACCCACCCACTCAACCCCCCTTGAGGCTTCCCCCTGGCACCCCCAGATTGGCACCAACCCTCTTTAAAGCCCTCCCCACCCCCTTCCCCGTGCCCCCACCCCTCTCCCCGTGCCCCGCCCTGGCACCCCAGGCTGGCACCAACCCACTCTAAAGCCCTCCCTACCACCCTCCCTGGGCACCCACTCCCCTTAGGCTCCCCCTGGCACCCCCAGACTGGCACCAACCCACCCTAAAGCCCTCCCCACCCCCCTCCCCGTGCCCCCACCCCTCTCCCCGTGCCCCGCCCTGGCACCCCAGGCTGGCACCAACCCACCCTAAAGCCCTCCCTACCACCCTCCCTGAGCATCCACTCCCCTTAGGCTCCCCCTGGCACCCCCAGACTGGCACCAACCCACTCTAAAGCTCTCCCTCCCTCCCTCCCTGGGCACCCCAGGCTGGCACCAACCCACCCTAAAGCTCTCCTCACCCCCCCTGCCTGGGCACCCCCTGGCATCAACCCACTCTAAGTCTCTCCCTACCACACTCCCACTCCCCTTAGGCTCCCCCTGGCACCCCCAGACTGGCACCAACCCACCCTAAAGCCCTCCCCACCCCCTTCCCCGTGCCCCTACCCCCCTCCCCGTGCCCCGCCCTGGCACCCCCAGGCTGGCACAGACCTGGCCCGGGGGGAAGTTGTGCAGCAGCTGGCGGATGTTGTTGCTGTACTGGCGGTGCCAGTGGCGGCAGGCCCATGCCACGCAGTCGTGCCAGCCCCGCGGGCGCTCCGCTGCCAGGCTGCGCTGCACTGCCTCCAGCACCTCCAGCGGCTGAGTGCCCGCCAGGCGCAGCGTGCGCTCCAGGAACCGCGGGTCCCTGCGGGCACAGCGGGCACAGGGGGCATGGGGATGGGCACAGCGGGCATTGGAATGGGTACAGGGGGCATTGGAATGGGCACAGTGGGCATTGGAATGGGCACAGCAGGCACAGAGGGCAGCCTGCGCTCCAGGAACCGCGGGTCCCTGCGGGCACAGGGTGGGCATGGGCATGGGCATGGGCACAGGGGGCACTGGAATGGGTACAGGGGGCATTGGAATGGGCACAGGGGGCACTGGAATGGGTACAGGGGGCATTGGAATGGGCACAGGGGGCATTGGAATGGGCACAAAGGGCATTGGAATGGGCACAGTGGGTACAGAGGGCAGCGTGTGCTCCAGGAACCGCGGGTCCCTGCGGGCACAGCGGGCACAGGGTGGGCATGGGGATGGGCACAGGGGGCATTGGAATGGGTACAGGGGGCATTGGAATGGGCACAAAGGGCATTGGAATGGGCACAGTGGGTACAGAGGGCAGCCTGCGCTCCAGGAACCGCGGGTCCCTGCGGGCACAGGGTGGGCATGGGCATGGGCATGGGCACAGGGGGCACTGGAATGGGCACAAAGGGCATTGGAATGGGCGCAGTGGGTACAGAGGGCAGCCTGCGCTCCAGGAACCGCGGGTCCCTGCGGGCACAGCGGGCACAGGGGGCATTGGAATGGGCACAGGGGGCACTGGAATGGGCACAGTGGGTACAGAGGGCAGCGTGTGCTCCAGGAACCGCAGGTCCCTGCGGGCACAGCGGGCACAGGGGGCATGGGCATGGGCACAGGGGGCACTGGAATGGGCACAGGGGCACTGGAATGGGCACAGCAGGCATTGGAATGGGCACAGTGGGTACAGAGGGCAGCCTGTGCTCCAGGAACCGCGGGTCCCTGCGGGCACAGGGTGGGCATGGGCATGGGCACAGGGGGCACTGGAATGGGTACAGGGGGCATTGGAATGGGCACAAAGGGCATTGGAATGGGCACAGTGGGTACAGAGGGCAGCCTGCGCTCCAGGAACCGCGGGTCCCTGCGGGCACAGGGTGGGCATGGGCATGGGCATGGGCACAGGGGGCACTGGAATGGGCACAAAGGGCATTGGAATGGGCGCAGTGGGTACAGAGGGCAGCCTGCGCTCCAGGAACCGCGGGTCCCTGCGGGCACAGCGGGCACAGGGGGCATTGGAATGGGCACAGGGGGCACTGGAATGGGCACAGTGGGTACAGAGGGCAGCGTGTGCTCCAGGAACCGCAGGTCCCTGCGGGCACAGCGGGCACAGGGGGCATTGGAATGGGCACAGTGGGCATTGGAATGGGCACAGCGGGCACAGGGGGCATTGGAATGGGCACAGTGGGTACAGAGGGCAGCCTGCGCTCCAGGAACCGCGGGTCCCTGCGGGCACAGGGTGGGCATGGGCATGGGCATGGGCACAGGGGGCACTGGAATGGGTACAGGGGGCATTGGAATGGGCACAGTGGGTACAGAGGGCAGCGTGCGCTCCAGGAACCGCGGGTCCCTGCGGGCACAGCGGGCACAGGGGGCATGGGCATGGGCACAGGGGCACTGGAATGGGTACAGGGGGCATTGGAATGGGCACAAAGGGCACTGGAATGGGCACAGGGGGTACAGAGGGCAGCCTGCGCTCCAGGAACCGCGGGTCCCTGCGGGCACAGGGTGGGCATGGGCATGGGCATGGGCACAGGGGGCACTGGAATGGGTACAGGGGGCATTGGAATGGGCACAAAGGGCATTGGAATGGGCACAGTGGGTACAGAGGGCAGCGTGTGCTCCAGGAACCGCGGGTCCCTGCGGGCACAGCGGGCACAGGGGCATGGGCATGGGCACAGTGGGTACAGAGGGCAGCGTGTGCTCCAGGAACCGCGGGTCCCTGCGGGCACAGCGGGCACAGGGGCATGGGCATGGGCACAGGGGGCATTGGAATGGGTACAGGGGGCATTGGAATGGGCACAGTGGGCATTGGAATGGGCACAGCGGGCACAGAGGGCATGGGAATGGGCACAGGGGCACAGAGGGCAGCCTGCGCTCCAGGAACCGTGGGTCCCTGCGGGCACAGCAGGCACAGGGGGCATTGGAATGGGCACAGGGGGCACTGGAATGGGCACAGGGGGCATTGGAATGGGCACAGGGGGCATTGGAATGGGCACAGTGGGTACAGAGGGCAGCGTGTGCTCCAGGAACCGCGGGTCCCTGCGGGCACAGCGGGCACAGGGTGGGCATGGGCATGGGCACAGGGGGCATTGGAATGGGCACAGGGGGCATTGGAATGGGCACAAAGGGCACAGAGGGCATGGGAATGGGCACAGGGGCACAGAGGGCAGCGTGCGCTCCAGGAACCGCGGGTCCCTGCGGGCACAGCAGGCACAGGGGCATGGGCATGGGCACAGGGGGCACTGGAATGGGCACAGGGGGCATTGGAATGGGCACAGCGGGCACAGAGGGCATGGGAATGGGCACAGTGGGTACAGAGGGCAGCGTGCGCTCCAGGAACCGCGGGTCCCTGCGGGCACAGGGTGGGCATGGGCATGGGCATGGGCACAGGGGGCACTGGAATGGGTACAGGGGGCATTGGAATGGGCACAAAGGGCATGGGAATGGGCGCAGTGGGTACAGAGGGCAGCTTGCGCTCCAGGAACCGCGGGTCCCTGCGGGCACAGGGGGGGCATGGGCATGGGCATGGGCACAGGGGGCACTGGAATGGGCACAGGGGGCATTGGAATGGGCACAGTGGGTACAGAGGGCAGCCTGCGCTCCAGGAACCGCGGGTCCCTGCGGGCACAGTGGGCACAGGGGCATGGGGATGGGCACAGGGGGCATTGGAATGGGCACAGAGGGCATGGGTATGGGCACAGAGGGCATGGGCACAGGGGCACAGGAGCTGTGTGCCCGCCAGGCACAGTGTGAGCTCCAGGAACCATGGGTCCCTGCGGGCACAGGGGCATGGGCATGGGCACAGCGGGTATTGGAATGGGCACACGGGGCATTGGAATGGGCACAGGGGGCATTGGAATGGGCACAGGGGGCATTGGAATGGGCACAGCTGGCACAGGGGGCATTGGAATGGGTACAGGGGGCATTGGAATGGGCACAAAGGGCATTGGAATGGGCACAGCGGGCACAGAGGGCATGGGAATGGGCACAGGGGCACAGAGGGCAGCCTGCGCTCCAGGAACCGCGGGTCCCTGCGGGCACAGCGGGCACAGGGGGCATTGGAATGGGCACAGTGGGCATTGGAATGGGCACAGGGGGCATTGGAATGGGCACAGCGGGCACAGAGGGCATGGGAATGGGCACAGGGGCACAGGGGGCAGTGTGCGCTCCAGGAACCGCGGGTCCCTGCGGGCACAGCGGGCACAGGGGCATGGGCATGGGCACAGCGGGCATTGGAATGGGTACAGGGGGCATTGGAATGGGCACAGTGGGCATTGGAATGGGCACAGCAGGCACAGAGGGCAGCGTGTGCTCCAGGAACCGCGGGTCCCTGCGGGCACAGGGTGGGCATGGGCATGGGCACAGGGGGCACTGGAATGGGTACAGGGGGCATTGGAATGGGCACAAAGGGCATTGGAATGGGCACAGTGGGTACAGAGGGCAGCCTGCGCTCCAGGAACCGCGGGTCCCTGCGGGCACAGGGTGGGCATGGGCATGGGCATGGGCACAGGGGGCACTGGAATGGGCACAGGGGGCATTGGAATGGGCACAGTGGGTACAGAGGGCAGCCTGTGCTCCAGGAACCGCGGGTCCCTGCGGGCACAGCGGGCACAGGGGCATGGGGATGGGCACAGGGGGCATTGGAATGGGCACAGAGGGCATGGGTATGGGCACAGAGGGCATGGGCACAGGGGCACAGGAGCTGTGTGCCCGCCAGGCACAGTGTGAGCTCCAGGAACCATGGGTCCCTGCGGGCACAGGGGCATGGGCATGGGCACAGCGGGTATTGGAATGGGCACAGGGGCATGGGCATGGGCACAGAGGGCATGGGAATGGGCACAGAGGGCATGGGAATGGGCACAGCTGGCACAGGGGGCATTGGAATGGGCACAGAGGGCATGGGTATGGGCACAGGGGCACAGGGGGCAGTGTGCGCTCCAGGAACCACGGGTCCCTGCGGACACAGCGGGCACAGGGGGCATTGGAATGAGCACAGGAGCACAGGGGGCATGGGCACAGCGGGCATGGGAATGGACACAGGGTGGCATGGGAATGGGCACAGGGGCACAGGGGGCAGTGTGCGCTCCAGGAACCGCGGGTCCCTGCGGGCACAGCGGGCACAGGGGCATGGGCACAGGAGCACAGGGGGCATGGGCACAGCGGGCATTGGAATGGGCACAGCGGGTATTGGAATGGGCACAGGGGCATGGGCATGGGCACAGAGGGCATGGGAATGGGCACAGAGGGCATGGGAATGGGCACAGGGGCACAGAGGGCAGTGTGCGCTCCAGGAACCGCGGGTCCCTGCGGGCACAGCGGGCACAGGGGGCATTGGAATGGGCACAGTGGGCATTGGAATGGGCACAGCAGGCACAGGGGGCATTGGAATGGGCACAGTGGGTACAGAGGGCAGCCTGCGCTCCATGAACCGCGGGTCCCTGCGGGCACAGCGGGCACAGGGGGCATTGGAATGGGCACAGGAGCACAGGGGCATGGGCATGAGCACAGCGGGCATTGGAATGGGCGCAGTGGGTATTGGAATGGGCACAGGGGCATGGGCATGGGCACAGGGGGCATTGGAATGGGCACAGTGGGTACAGAGGGCAGCGTGTGCTCCAGGAACCGCGGGTCCCTGCGGGCACAGCGGGCACAGGGGCATGGGGATGGGCACAGGGGGCATGGGGATGGGCACAGAGGGCATGGGTATGGGCACAGAGGGCATGGGCACAGGGGCACAGGGGCTGTGTGCCCGCCAGGTGCACTGTGCGCTCCAGGAAGCGAGGGTCCCTGCGGGCACAGGGGGCACAGGGGGCATTGGAATGGGCACAGGGGGCATGGGCATGGGCACAGGGGGCATTGGAATGGGCATAGGGGCACAGGGAGCAGTGTGCGCTCCAGGAACCGCGGGTCCCTGCGGGCACAGCGGGCACAGCGGGCACAGGGGGCATGGGCATGGGCACAGTGGGCATTGGAATGGGCACAGGGGCATTGGAATGGGCACAGGGGGCATTGGAATGGGCACAGTGGGTACAGAGGGCAGCCTGCACTCCAGGAACCGCGGGTCCCTGCGGGCACAGCGGGCACAGGGGCATGGGGATGGGCACAGGGGGCATGGGCATGGGCACAGAGGGCATGGGTATGGGCACAGGGGGCATGGGCACAGGGGGCACAGGGGCTGTGTGCCTGCCAGGTGCACTGTGCGCTCCAGGAAGCGAGGGTCCCTGTGGGCACAGCAGGCACAGGGGCATGGCATGGGCACAGGGGGCATTGGAATGGGCACAGGGGCATTGGAATGGGCACAGTGGGTACAGAGGGCAGCCTGCGCTCCAGGAACCGTGGGTCCCTGCGGGCACAGCGGGCACAGGGGGCATGGGCATGGGCACAGAGGGCATGGGTATGGGCACAGGGGCACAGGGGGCATTGGAATGGGCACAGTGGGTACAGAGGGCAGCCTGCGCTCCAGGAACCGCGGGTCCCTGCGGGCACAGCGGGCACAGGGGCATGGGCATGGGCACAGGGGGCATTGGAATGGGCACAGAGGGCATGGGTATGGGCACAGGGGCACAGAGGGCAGCCTGCGCTCCAGGAACCGCGGGTCCCTGCGGGCACAGGGTGGGCATGGGCATGGGCATGGGCACAGGGGCATTGGAATGGGCACAGCGGGCACAGAGGGCAGCCTGGGCTCCAGGAACCGCGGGTCCCTGCGGGCACAGGGTGGGCATGGGCACGGGCACAGGGGGCATTGGAATGGGTACAGGGGGCATTGGAATGGGCACAGTGGGTACAGTGGGTACAGAGGGCAGCCTGCGCTCCAGGAACCGCGGGTCCCTGCGGGCACAGGGTGAGCATGGGCATGGGCATGGGCACAGGGGCATTGGAATGGGCACAGCGGGCACAGAGGGCAGCCTGCGCTCCAGGAACCGCGGGTCCCTGCGGGCACAGGGTGAGCATGGGCATGGGCATGGGCACAGCGGGCATTGGAATGGGCACAGGGGGCATTGGCATGGGCATGGGCACAGGGGGCATTGGAATGGGCACAGGGGGCATGGGCACAGGGGCATGGGTACAGGGGCACAGGGGCTGTGTGCCCGCCAGGTGCAGTGTGTGCTCGAGGAACCACGGGTCCCTGCGGGCACAGTGGGCACAGGGGCATGGGCATGGGCACAGGGGGCATTGGAATGGGCACAGGGGGCATTGGTAAGGGCATAGGGGCATGGGCACAGGGGGCACAGGGGCTGTGTGCCCGCCAGGTGCACTGTGCGCTCCAGGAAGCGAGGGTCCCTGCGGGCACAGCAGGCACAGGGGCATGGGGATGGGCACAGGGGGCATTGGAATGGGCACAGTGGGTACAGAGGGCAGTGTGTGCTCCAGGAACCGCGGGTCCCTGCGGGCACAGCGGGCACAGGGGGCATTGGAATGGGCACAGGGGCATGGGCATGGGCACAGGGGGCATTGGAATGGGCACAGGGGCATGGGCACGTGGGCACAGGGTGGCATGGGAATAGGCACAGGGGTGTGCCCAGCATGCACTTCAGGAAGCGAGGGTCCCTGCGGGCACAGGGGGCATGGGGATGGGCACAGGGGCACAGGGGGCATGGGCACAAGGTGGGCATGGGCACAGCAGGCACAGGGGGCACAGACATGGGCACAGGGGCACGGGGAGGGCCATAAGGGGCACCTCAGCAGGCACAGGGAGCATGGGGAGGGGCACAGGAGTGTGGTGGTGGGCACAGGGGGCAGTCGGGTGGGCACGGGGAGCATGGGGAGGGGCATGAGGGGCACTTTGGTGGGCACAGAGGGGTAGCCATCTGGGCAGAGGGGGCACAGGGAGGGGCATGAGGGGCAGCCAGGTGGGCATGGGGGACATGGGGAGGGGCACAGGTTGGCAGGGTGGCACCCAGGAGGAGCAGAGGGCACTTAAGGGTAGTGGGGTGGCAGTTAAGGGTGGCAGATGGCACCTAAAGGTGGCAGGTGGCAGCTAAGGGTGGCACCTAGCAGGCACAGATGCCAGGCAGTGCCACCAGGCTGGCACTGGGGCGCGCCAGAGGCTGCCTGGCAGCACCCAGAGGTGCCAGGCAGAAGGCAGGGGAGGTGCCCAGCAGGCAGAGCTGCAGCTGGCAGCTGGGGGGGGGGAGGAGGTCCCTGCCTGTGCCCACCCCATGCCCACCCATGCCCACCCCAGGGGTACCCACGTCAGGTACTGGTTCACATTCTCCGCTGGCTGCTTGAAGAGGCCTTCGAACTCGTCCCGTGCCCACTGCGGGGAGACTGGCATCAGTGGGCACCACCCTGGCACCAGGGGGCACCACACTGGCACCCAGCGGAGGGCAACCTCCAGCGGGCACCACACTGGCAACACTGGGCACAACGTTGGCATCAGTGGCACCACACTGGCACCAGGGGGCACCGTGCTGGCACCAGTGGCACCACACTGGCATCAGGGGCACCACACTGGCTACACTTGCCACAACACTGGCATCAGGGGGCACTACACTGGCACCAGGGGGCACCATGCTGGCATCAGTGGCACCACACTGGCATCAGGGGCACCACACTGGCATCACTGGCACCACACTGGCATCAGGGGGCACGACACTGGCAACACTGGGCACAATGCTGGCATCAGTGGCACCACACTGGCATCAGTGGCACCACAGTGGCATCAGAGGGCACCACACTGGCATCAGTGGCACCACACTGGCATCAGTGGCACCACACTGGCATCCAGGGCAGGGCACCCTCCAGAGGACCACCACACTGGCATCAGGGGGCACCACACTGGCATCCAGTGCAGGGCACCCTCCAGGGGGACACTGCACTGGCACCAGGGGGCACCACACTGGCATCAGTGGGCACCACACTAGCAGCAGGGGGCACCACACTGGCACCCAGTGCAGGGCACCCTCCAGAGGGGCACCACACAGGGCACTCAGTGCCAGGCACCCCGGAGGTGGCATCCTATAGACTGGCACCCAGTGCCAGGCAGCTTCCAGTGTGGCACCCAGTGCCAGGCACCCCAGAGATGCCATCCTATAGACTGGCACCCACTTCCAGGCACCCTCCAGTGTGGCACCCAGTGCCAGGCACCCTAGAGATGGCACCCTATAGAGTGGCACCCAGTGCCAGGCACCCTGCAGATGGCATCTTCTGCATGCCCAGGGCTCTCCTACCCCATGCCAACCTCCTGCTGTGGCGTGGTGCCAGGCAGTGCAGTGCCAGGCATGGGGAGTGTGCCAAGGAGGCTCTGCCTGGGTGGGTGATGCCAGGCAGGAAGGGGTGGGTGGGCAATGCTTGCTGGGTGATGCTAGGCTGGGTGATGCCAGGCTGTGCTCGATGGCACTGGGGTGCAGATGGGGGCAGGGGGAGGAGGGGATGGGTGCCAGGCTCAGGGCGGGCATGGATGGGCAATGCCAGGCTGGAGGGGGGGGAACAGATAGGCAATGCCAGTGTGGATGCCAGCCTGGGTGCCAGGCACCTGCAGAGTGTGCTTGATGGTGCTGGGGTGCAGAGAGGGGTGGGGGGAGGAGGGGATGAGTGCCAGGCTGGGGGGGGGTTGCCAATAGGCAATGCCAGTCTGGGTGCCAGTCTGGATGCCAGTCTGGGTGCCAGTCTGGGTGCCAGGCATCTGCAGGGTGTGCTCAATGGCATTGGGGTGCAGATCGGCATGGGGGGGGGGGGAGGAGGAGATTGGTGCCACACTGGGGGGCACGGACAAGCAATGCCAGTCTGGGTACCAGTCTGGGTGCCAGTCTGGGTGCCAGTCTAGGTGCCAGGCATCTGCAGGGTGTGCTCAATGTCACTGGGGTGCAGATGGGGATGGGGGCAGGGGGAGGAGGAGGGGATGGGATTGGTGCCAGGCTGTGGGGGGGTCGCAGACGGGCGATGCCAGTCTGGGTGCCAGCCTGGGTGCCAGTCTAGGTGCCAGGTACCTTCAGGGTGTGTTTTGATGGCATTGGGGTGGAGGTGGGAATGGGGGGGGGGGGGAGGAGGGGATGGGTGCCAGGCTCAGGGCGGGCATGGATGGGTGATGCCAGGCTGGGCAGGGGGGCACAGATAGGTGATGCCAGTGCGGGTGCCAGGCTGGGTGCCAGTCTGGGTGTGCTCATTGGCATTGGGATGCAGGTAGGAATGGGGGGGAGGAGGAGGAGATGGATGCCAGTCTGGGTGCCAGCCTGTGTGCCAGTTACCTGCAGGGTGTGCTCAATGGCATTGGGGTGCAGATGGGGATGGGGGTAGGGGGAGGAGGAGGAGATTGGTGCCACACTGGGGGGCATGGACAGGCAATGCCAGTCTGGATGCCAGTCTTGGTGCCAGTCTAGGTGCCAGGCATCTGCAGGGTGTGTTTGATGGCATTTGGGTGCAGGTGGGAATGAGAGGAGGGGCATGGATGGGCGATACCAAGTCTGGGGCGATCACGGATACGCGATGCCAGTGCGGATGCCAGGCTGGGTGCCAGTCTGGGTGCCAGGGTGTGCTCAATGCTGTTAGGGAAGTTCTTGAGGGTGTAGATGGGGATGGGGGCAGGAGGAGGAGGAGGAGGGGATGGGATTGGTGCCACACTGAGTGGCACAGATAGGCGATGCCAGCGCGGATGCCAGGCTGGGTGCCAGTCTAGGTGCCAGGTACCTGCAGGGTGTGTTTGATGGCATTTGGGTGCAGGTGGGAATGGGAGGGGTGAGAAGAGGGGATGGGTGCCAGGCTCAGGTGGGGTATGGATGGGCGATGCCAGGCTGGGCAGGGGGGCACGGATATGCGATGCCAGTGCAGATGCCAGGCTGGGTGCCAGGCTGGGTGCCAGTCTGGGTGCCAGGGCGTGCTCAATGCTGTTAGGGAAGTTCTTGAGGGTGCAGATGGGGATGGGGGCAGGAGGAGGAGGAGGAGGAGGGGATGGGATTGGTGCCACACTGAGCGGCGCAGACAGGCGATGCCAGTGCGGGTGCCAGGCTGGGTGCCAGGCTGGGTGCCAGGTACCTGCAGGGTGTGCTCAATGGCGTTGGGGTGCAGGTGGGAATGGGAGGGGGGAGAAGAGGGGATGGGTGCCAGGCTCAGGGCGAGCATGGATGGGCGATGCCAGGCTGGGCAGGGGGGCACGGATATGCGATGCCAGTGCGGATGCCAGGCTGGGTGCCAGGCTGGGTGCTCAATGCCGTTGGCGAAGTTCTTGAGGGTGCAGATGGGGATGAGGGCAGGAGGAGGAGGAGGAGGGGGTGGGATTGGTGCCACACTGAGCGGCGCAGACAGGCGATGCCAGTGCGGGTGCCAGGCTGGGTGCCAGTCTGGGTGCCAGGTACCTGCAGGGTGTGCTCGATGGCGTTGGGGAAGTTCTTGAGGGTGCAGATGGGGATGGGGGCAGGAGGAGGAGGAGGGGATGGGATTGGTGCCACACTGGGGGGCATGGACAGGGGATGCCAGTGCGGATGCCAGTCTTGGTGCCAGTCTGGGTGCCAGTCTGGGTGCCAAGCACCTGCAGGGTGTGTTTGATGGCATTTGGGTGCAGGTGGGAATGGGAGGGGTAAGAATGGATGGGTGCCAGGCTCAGGTGGGGTACGGATGGGTGATGCCAGGCTGTGAGGGGTCACAGACAGGCGATGCCAGCGCGGATGCCAGTCTGGGTGCCAGTCTGGGTGCCAGGTACCTGCAGGGTGTGCTCGATGGCGTTGGGGAAGTTCTTGAGGGTGCAGATGGGGATGGGGGCAGGAGGAGGAGGAGGAGGAGGGGATGGGATTGGTGCCACACTGAGCGGCGCAGATAGGCGATGCCAGCGCGGATGCCAGTCTGGGTGCCAGTCTGGGTGCCAGGTACCTGCAGAGTGTGTTTGATGGCATTTGGGTGCAGGTGGGAATGGGAGGGGTGAGAAGAGGGGATGGGTGCCAGGCTCAGGGTGGGCATGAATGGGCGATGCCAGGCTGTGAGGGGTCACAGACAGGCGATGCCAGCGCAGATGCCAGTCTGGGTGCCAGTCTGGGTGCCAGGTACCTGCAGGGTGTGCTCAATGCCGTTAGGGAAGTTCCTGAGGGTGCAGATGGGGATGAGGGCAGGAGGAGGAGGAGAGGATGGGATTGGTGCCACACTGAGTGGCACAGACAGGCAATGCCAGTGCGGATGCCAGTCTTGGTGCCAGTCTGGGTGCCAGTCTGGGTGCCAAGCACCTGCAGGGTGTGTTTGATGGCATTTGGGTGCAGGTGGGAATGCGGTGGGGGGGGCATGGATGGGCGATACCAAGTCTGGGGCGATCACGGATACGCGATGCCAGTGCGGATGCCAGTCTGGGTGCCAGTCTGGGTGCCAGTCTGGGTGCCAGTCTAGGTGCCAGGGTGTGCTCGATGGCGTTGGGGAAGTTCTTGAGGGTGCAGATGGGGATGAGGGCAGGAGGAGGAGGGGGTGGGATTGGTGCCACACTGAGCGGCGCAGACAGGCGATGCCAGCGCGGGTGCCAGGCTGGGTGCCAGGCTGGGTGCCAGGTACCTGCAGGGTGTGCTCGATGGCGTTGGGGAAGTTTGTGAGGGTGCAGATGGGGATGGGGGCAGGAGGAGGAGGAGGAGGAGGGGATGGGATTGGTGCCACACTGAGCGGCGCAGACAGGCGATGCCAGTGCGGGTGCCAGGCTGGGTGCCAGGCTGGGTGCCAGGTACCTGCAGGGCATGCTCAATGCCGTTAGGGAAGTTCCTGAGGGTGCAGATGGGGATGAGGGCAGGAGGAGGAGGAGAGGATGGGATTGGTGCCACACTGAGTGGCACAAACAGGCAATGCCAGTCTGGATGCCAGTCTTGGTGCCAGTCTGGGTGCCAGTCTGGGTGCCAAGCACCTGCAGGGTGTGTTTGATGGCATTTGGGTGCAGGTGGGAATGAGGGGGGGGGGGGGGCATGGATGGGCGATACCAAGTCTGGGGCGATCACGGATACGTGATGCCAGTGCGGATGCCAGGCTGGGTGCCAGTCTGGGCGCCAATCTGGGTGCCAGTCTGGGTGCCAGGGTGTGCTCGATGGCGTTGGGGAAGTTCTTGAGGGTGCAGATGGGGATGGAGGCAGGAGGAGGAGGAGGAGGAGGGGATGGGATTGGTGCCACACTGAGTGGCGCAGACAGGCGATGCCAGTGCGGATGCCAGTCTGGGTGCCAGGGCATGCTCAATGCCGTTAGGGAAGTTCCTGAGGGTGCAGATGGGGATGAGGGCAGGAGGAGGAGGAGAGGATGGGATTGGTGCCACACTGAGTGGCACAGACAGGCAATGCCAGTCTGGATGCCAGTCTTGGTGCCAGTCTGGGTGCCAGTCTGGGTGCCAAGCACCTGCAGGGTGTGTTTGATGGCATTTGGGTGCAGGTGGGAATGAGGGGGGGGGGGCATGGATGGGCGATACCAAGTCTGGGGGGATCACAGATAGGCGATGCCAGTGCGGATGCCAGTCTGGGTGCCAGTCTGGGTGCCAATCTGGGTGTCAGTCTGGGTGCCAGGGTGTGCTCAATGCCGTTGGGGAAGTTCTTGAGGGTGCAGATGGGGATGGGGGCAGGAGGAGGAGGAGGGGATGGGATTGGTGCCACACTGAGTGGCGCAGACAGGCGATGCCAGCGCGGGTGCCAGGCTGGGTGCCAGGCTGGGTGCCAGGTACCTGCAGGGTGTGCTCGATGGCGTTGGGGAAGTTCTTGAGGGTGCAGATGGGGATTGCCTTCTCGGGGGGGTCCTGGCTGGAGCTGTAGGCCTCGCTCAGGAAGGGGATCACCACCTGCACGTTGCCCTTGGTGCCAAGGGTGCCCGACTCCAGCAGCGGCTTGCGGTAGTAGACGCAGCGCCGGTCCATGTACAGCCCTGGCACAGGCAGGGGGCAAGGGAGGGGGGGGGTCAGAAAGGGGCACAGGAGGTGCCAGGGGGAGGGTGGGAGGGGTTAGGGGGAGGGTGGGCGCGGGGAGAGGCTGAGTGGGAGGCTGCGAGGGGTGAGGGTGGCACTGAGGGAGCTGCGGCTGGCACCGAGGGAGGTGAGGATGGCACCTAGAGAGCTGCTATAGGCATCCCATGAGCCGCCCCTGGCACCTAGACACTCACTGTGGGCACCCCATGAGCTAGCCCTGGCACCTAGACACTTGCTGTGGGCACCCAGAGAGCTACTGTGGGCACCTAGGGATCTGCCCTGGCACCTAGACATTTGCTGTGGGCACCCCAGGAGCTAGCCCTGGTACCTAGACACTCACTGTGGGCACCTAGGGACCTGCCCTGGCACCTAGGCACTTGCTGTGGGCACCCAGAGAGCTACTGTGGGCATTTAGGGACCTGCCCTGGCACCAAGACACTTACTGTGGGCACCCCAGGAGCTAGCCCTGGCACCAAGACACTTACTGTGGGCACCCCATGAGCTAGCCCTGGCACCTAGACACTCACTGTGGGCACCTAGGGACCTGCCCTGGCACCTAGACACTTACTGTGGGCACCCCATGAGCTAGCCCTGGCACCTAGACACTTACTGTGGGCACCTAGGGACCTGCCCTGGCACCTAGGCACTGGCTGTGGGCACCCAGAGAGCTGCTGTGGGTACCTAGGGACCTGCCCTGGCACCTAGACACTTGCTGTGGGCACCCAGAGAGCTGCTGTGGGCACCTAGGGACCTGCCTGGCACCTAGGCACTTGCTGTGGGCACCCCATGAGCTAGCCCTGGCACCTAGACACTTACTGTGGGCACCCAGAGAGCTACACCTGGCACCTAGACACTCACTGTGGGCACCCCATGAGCTAGCCCTGGCACTTAGACACTCACTGTGGGCACCTAGGAACCTGCCCTGGCACCTAGACACTTACTGTGGGCACCCCATGAGCTAGCCCTGGCACCTAGACACTTACTGTGGGCACCTAGGAACCTGCCCTGGCACCTAGACACTTACTGTGGGCACCCCATGAGCTAGCCCTGGCACCTAGACACTCACTGTGGGCACCTAGGGACCTGCCCTGGCACCTAGGCACTTGGTGTGGGCACCCAGAGAGCTACTGTGGGCACCTAGGGACCTGCCCTGGCACCTAGACACTCGCTGTGGGCACCCCATGAGCTAGCCCTGGCACCTAGACACTCGCTGTGGGCACCCCATGAGCTAGCCCTGGCACCTAGACACTCGCTGTGGGCACCCCAGGAGCTAGCCCTGGCACCTAGACACTTACTGTGGGCACCCAGAGAGCTACACCTGGCACCTAGACACTCACTGTGGGCACCCCATGAGCTAGCCCTGGCACTTAGACACTCACTGTGGGCACCTAGGAACCTGCCCTGGCACCTAGACACTTACTGTGGGCACCCCATGAGCTAGCCCTGGCACCTAGACACTTACTGTGGGCACCTAGGAACCTGCCCTGGCACCTAGACACTTACTGTGGGCACCCCATGAGCTAGCCCTGGCACTTAGACACTCACTGTGGGCACCTAGGGACCTGCCCTGGCACCTAGACACTCACTGTGGGCACCTAGGGACCTGCCCTGGCACCTAGGCACTTGGTGTGGGCACCCAGAGAGCTACTGTGGGCACCTAGGGACCTGCCCTGGCACCTAGACACTCGCTGTGGGCACCCCATGAGCTAGCCCTGGCACCTAGACACTCGCTGTGGGCACCCCATGAGCTAGCCCTGGCACCTAGACACTCGCTGTGGGCACCCCAGGAGCTAGCCCTGGCACCTGGGCACTTGGTGGTGGGCAGAGGAGGGTGGCAGGGCAGGGTAGGCGGGGCAGGGGGTGTGTCGAGGGGCGGAGCAGGGGGGTGTGTCGGGGGGCGGTGCCCACTGGCATCGACGTTGTCCAGGGAGTCGTTGGTGACACTGGGGGGGGGCAGGGGTGGAGCAGAGGGGCGGGGTGGCAGGGCAGGGGGGGCGGGGCAGGGGAATAGGGGGCGGGGCAGAGTTGGGGGCGTGGCGGGGTTGGGGGCGTGTCGGGGGGCGGTGCCCACTGGCATCGACATTGTCCAGGGAGTCATTGGTGACACTGGGGGGGGGCAGGGATGGAGCAGGGGGGCGGGGCAAAGGACGAGGGGGTGGGGCAGAGTTGGGGGCGTGTCGGGGGGGGCGTGTCGGGGGGCGGTGCCCATTGGCATCGACTTTGTCCAGGGAGTCATTGGTGACACTGGGGTGGTGGTGGGTGGAGCAGGGGGGCGGGGCGGCAGGGCAGGGGGGCGGGGCAGGGGAAGAGGGGGCGTGTCGGGGTTGGGGGCGTGGCAGAGGGGGCGGGTCAGGGGGCGGTGCCCACTGGCATCGACATTGTCCAGGGCGTCGGTGACACTGGGGGGGTGGTGGTGGGAGATGGAGCAGGGGGGCGGGGCAGTGGGCAGGGTGACAGGGGGGCGGGGCAGGGGGCGTGTCGGGGGGCGGTGCCCACTGGCATCGACGTTATCCAGTGAGTCGTTGGTGATGCTGGGGGGGGGAGAGTCTTAGGGCAGGGGGGTGGGGCAGTGGAGCAGGGGGGCGGGGCAGCAGGGCAGGGAGGGCGGGGCAGCGGGGCAGGGTGGGTGGGGCAGGGGCGGGGGGGGGCGGGTCAGGGGGCGGTGCCCACTGGCATCGACATTGTCCAGGGCATTGGTGATGCCTGGTGGGGGGTGGCTGGGGTGGAGCAAAGGGGCAGGACGGCAGGGCAGGGGGGGCGGGGCAGGGGAATAGGGGGCGGGGCAGAGTTGGGGGCGGGGCAGGGGGGGCGTGTCGGGGGGCGGTGCCCACTGGCATCGACGTTATCCAGGGAGTCGTTGGTGACATTGGGGGGGTGGTGGGTGGAGCAGGGGGGCGGGGCAAGGGACGAGGGGGCGTGTCTGGGTTGGGGGTGGGGCGGGGGGCGGTGCCCACTGACATCGACGTTATCCAGGGAGTCATTGGCAACACTGGGGGGGTGGTGGATGGAGCAGGGGGGTGGGGCGGCAGGGCAGGGAGGGCGGGGCAGTGGGGCAGGGTGGGTGGGGTGTGTCAGGGGGGCGTGTCGGGGGGGCGGTGCCCACTGGCATTGACATTGTCCAGAGCTTTGGCGACACTGGGGGGGGGGGGCCGGGGTGGAGCAGAGGGGCGGGGCGGCAGGGCAGGGGGGGCGGGGCAGGGGAATAGGGGGCGTGTCAGGGTTGGGGGGCGTGTCGGGGGGCGGTGCCCACTGGCATCGACGTCATCTAGGGAGTCGTTGGTGACACTGGGGGGGTGGTGGTGGGTGGAGCAGGGGGGCGGGGCAAGGGACGAGGGGGCGGGGCGGGGTTGGGGGCGGGGCGGGGGGCGGTGCCCACTGACATCGACGTTATCCAGGGAGTCATTGGCGACACTGGGGGGGGGAGAGTCTTAGGGCAGGGTGGGCGGGGCAGGGGAGGAGGGGTTGGGGCGGGGTTGGGGGCGGGGCAGGGGGGGCGTGTCGGGGGGCGGTGCCCACTGGCATCGACGTTGTCCAGGGCGTTGGCGACGCCGTCCAGCGCCTCGAAGAAGTCGTCGTCGTAGAGCCGCTCGCTCTCGGGCCCCACGCGCTCGGCGCGGCTCAGCACCTGCAGCGCCGGGTTCATGGCGCGCGCCGCCGCCGCCGCCCGCTCCGCCTTCAGCTTCTGCGCCACGGCGCGGGCAGGGCACGGCGTGGGCACGCGGCACCCGCCCTGCCCCACCCCTGCCCGACCCATGCCAGACCCCTGCCCGACCCGTGCCCGACCCCTGCCAGACCCGTGCCAGAGCCATGCCCGACCCATGCCCGACCCCTGCCAGACCCCTGCCAGACCCCTGCCTGACCCATGCCAGACCCCTGCCCGACCCATGCCTGACCCCTGCCTGACCCCTGCCAGACCCGTGCCCGACCCCTGCCCGACCCCTGCCCGACCCGTGCCCAACCCCTGCCAGACCCGTGCCAGAGCCATGCCCGACCCATGCCCGACCCCTGCCCGACCCCTGCCCGACCCCTGCCTGACCCATGCCCAACTCCTGCCAGACCCGTGCCAGAGCCATGCCCGACCCATGCCCGACCCCTGCCCGACCCCTGCCCGACCCCTGCCTGACCCATGCCCAACTCCTGCCAGACCCGTGCCAGAGCCATGCCCGACCCCTGCCCGACCCATGCCAGATCCGTGCCCGACCCCTGCCAGACCCATGCCCGACCCCTGCCCGACCCATGCTAGATCCATGCCTGACCCCTGCCAGACCCGTGCCCAACTCCTACCCGACCCCTGCCCGACTCGTGCCCGACCCCTGCCCGACCCATGCCAGACCCCTGCCCGACCCCTGCCCAACCCTGCCCGACCCATGCCCGACCCCTGCCCGACTCGTGCCCGACCCATGCCCGACCCCTGCCCGACCCATGCCCAACCCATGCCCGACCCCTGCCCGACCCATGCCTGACTCCTGCCCGACCCCTGCCCGACTTGTGTCCAACCCCCGCTGGACTCCTGCCTGACCCATGCCCGACCCATGCCCAATCCATGCCCGACCCCTGCCCGACCCCTGCCCGACCCGTGTCCAACTCGTGCCCGACCCATGCCCGACCCCTGCCCGACCCATGCCCAACCCCTGCCCGACCCCTGCCCGACCCCTGCCCAACCCATGCCCGACCCCTGCCCAACCCATGCCTGACTCCTGCCCGACCCCTGCCCGACCCCTGCCCGACCCATGCCCGACCCCTGCCCGACCCATGCCTGACTCCTGCCCGACCCCTGCCCGACTTGTGTCCAACCCCCGCTGGACTCCTGCCCGACCCATGCCCGACCCATGCCCAATCCATGCCCAATCCATGCCCGACCCCTGCCCGACTCCTGCCCGACCCCTGCCCGACCCGTGTCCAACTCATGCCCGACCCCTGCCCAACCCATGCCCAACCCATGCCCGACCCATGCCCAACCCCTGCCCGACCCATGCCCAACCCATGCCCGACCCATGCCCGACCCATGCCCAATCCATGCCCAATCCATGCCCGACCCCTGCCCGACTCCTGCCCGACCCATGCCCGATTCGTGCCCGACCCATGCCCGACCCCTGCCCGACTCGTGCCCGACCCCTGCCCGACCCCTGCCCGACCCATGCCTGACTCCTGCCCGACCCCTGCCCGACCCCTGCCCGACCCATGCCCAACCCGTGCCCGACCCATGCCCGACCCATGCCCGACTCCTGCCCGACCCCCGCCAGACCCGTGCCAGACCCATGCCCGACTCGTGCCCAACCCATGCCTGACCCCTGCCCGACCCCTGCCAGACCCATGCCCGACTCCTGCCCGACCGCTGCCCGATCCCTGCCCGACCCATGCCCGACCCCTGCCCGACCCCTGCCCGACCCGTGTCCAACTCGTGCCCAACCCATGCCCGACCCATGCCCAACTTGTGCCCAATCCATGCCCAACCCATGCCCAACTCGTGTCCGACCCCTGCCCGACTCATGTCCAACCCATGCCCAACTCATGCCCAACTCGTGTCCAATCCATGCCCAACTCCTGCCCGACCCCTGCCCTACCCATGCCCGACCCCTGCCCGACTCGTGCCCGACCCCTGCCCGACCCATGCCTGACCCCTGCCCGACTCGTGCCCGACCCCTGCCCGACCCATGCCCAACTTGTGCCCAATCCATGCCCGACCCATGCCCAACCCATGTCCAACTCATGTCCGACCCCTGCCCGACCCATGCCTGATCCCTGCCCGACCCCTGCCCGACCCATGCCCGACCCATGCCTGACCCCTGCCCGACCCATGTCCAACTCGTGCCCAACCCATGCCCGACCCATGTCCAACTCATGCCCGACCCCTGCCCGACCTATGTCCAACTCATGCCCGACCCATGCCCGACCCCTGCCCGACCCATGCCCGACCCCTGCCCGACCTATGTCCAACTCATGCCCGACCCATGCCCGACCCCTGCCCAACCCATGTCCAACTCGTGCCCAACCCATGCCCGACCCATGCCCAACTTGTGCCCAATCCATGCCCGACCCCTGC
Organism: Pogoniulus pusillus; assembly: GCF_015220805.1. NCBI lineage: Eukaryota > Metazoa > Chordata > Aves > Piciformes > Lybiidae > Pogoniulus > Pogoniulus pusillus. Next base: position 26,405 of record NW_026974622.1, read on the forward strand.
CCGACCCATGCCCGACCCCTGCCCGACCCATGCCTGACCCCTGCCCGACTCCTGCCCGACTCCTGCTCGACCCATGCCCGACTCCTGCCTGACCCCTGCCCGACCCATGCCTGACCCATGCCCAACTCATGCCCAACCCATACCCACACCTTGACCACCCCCAACCCATACCAAACTCATGCCCACACCTTGACCATACCCAACCCATACCCACACCTTGACTATGCCCAACCCATACCCAACCTATACCCACATCTTGACCATGCCCAACCCATACCCAACTCATGCCCAGTCCCAACCCATACCCAACCCATACCCACACCTTCACCATACCCAACCCATACCCACACCTTGACCACCCCCAACCCATACCAAACTCATGCCCACACCTTGACCATGCCCAACCCATACCCAACCAATACCCAACCCATACCTAACCTACACCCAACTCATGCCCACCACCAACCCATACCCAACCCATACCCAACTCATGTCCAGTCCCAGCCCATACCCAATCCATACCCAACCAATGCCCACACCTTGACCATGCCCAACCCATACCCGACCCATACCTAACCTATACCCAACTCATGCCCACCACCAACCCATGCCCAACTCATGCCCAGTCCCAGCCCATAACCAACCCATACCCAACCAATGCCCATACCCAATCCATACCCAACTCATGCCCACCCCCAACCCATACCCAACCCATACCCACACCTTGACCACCACCAACCCATACCCAACCAATGCCCACACCTAACCCCTACCCACACCTTGACCATACCCAACCCCCCCCCAACCCATGCCCCCCCCCTGCCCGTGCCCACCCCCGCCCTGGCACTCACGGTGACGTCCCAGGGCCGGAAGAGGAACTGCCTGTTGAGGTTGGACTTCTCGATGGTGTCCATGTCGGTGACGGTGACGCTGCCCTCGGGGGCACAGCCCAGCCCCAGCATGGCAAAGTTCTTCAGCAGCTCGCACCCGATGGCGCCAGCCCCCACCTGGCACCGCGCCAGGGTCAGCCGCGCCCGCGGGCACCCGCACGCCGCGGCTGGGGGGGGGCAGCTTGGGGGGGCAGCTGGGGGGCAGCTGAGGGGTGCTGAGGGGTGCTGAGGGGCACCCAGGGGTGCTGAGGGGCGCTGAGGGGCACTAAGGGGCAACCAGGGACAGCTGAGGGGCACTGAGGAGCACCCAGGGACAGCTGAGGGGCACCCAGGGGAAGCTGAGAGGCACTGAGGGGCACTGAGGGGCACCCAGGGACAGCTGAGGGGCACCCAGGGGCAGCTGAGGGGCACCCAGGGGCAGCTGAGGGGCACTGAGGGGCACTAAGGGGCAACCAGGGACAGCCGAGGGGCACTGAGGGGCACCCAGGGGCAGCTGAGGGGCACTGAGGAGCACCCAGGGACAGCTGAGGGGCACCCAGGGGAAGCTGAGAGGCACTGAGGGGCACTGAGGGGCACCCAGGGGCAGCTGAGGGGCACTGAGGGGCACTAAGGGGCAACCAGGGACAGCCAAGGGGCACTGAGGGGCACCCAGGGGCAGCTGAGGGGCACTGAGGAGCACCCAGGGACAGCTGAGGGGCACCCAGGGGAAGCTGAGAGGCACTGAGGGGCACTGAGGGGCACCCAGGGGCAGCTGAGGGGCACCCAGGGGCAGCTGAGGGGCACTGAGGGGCACCCAGGGGCAGCTGAAGGGCACTGAGGGGCACTAAGGGGCAACCAGGGACAGCCGAGGGGCACTGTGGGGCACCCAGGGACAGCTGAGGGGCACCCAGGGGAAGCTGAGAGGCACTGAGGGCCACTGAGGGGCACCCAGGGGCAGCTGAGGGGCACCCAGGGGCAGCTGAGGGGCACTGAGGGGCACTGAGGGGCACCCAGGGGCAGCTGAAGGGCACTGAGGGGCACCCAGGGGCAGCTGAGGGGCACACAGGGACAGCTGAGGGGCACTGAAGGGCACCGAGGGACACTGAGAGGTACCCAGGGGCAGCTGAGGGGCACTGAGGGGTGCTGAGTGGCAGCTGGAGGTCACTGAGGGGCGCTGAGGGGTGCTGAGGGGCAGCTGGGGGGCACTGAGGGGTGCTGAGTGGCAGCTGGGGGGCACTGAGGGGTGCTGAGTGGCACCCAGGGGCAGGTGAGGGGCACTGAGGGGCACTGAGGGGCGCCCAGGGGCAGCTGAGGGGCACTGAGGGGCACTAAGGGGCACCCAGGGACAGCTGAGGGGCATTCAGGGGCAGTTGAAGGGCACTGAGGGGCACCCAGGGGCAGCTGAGGGGCACCCAGGGACAGCTGAGGGGCACTGAGGGGAACCCAGGGGCAGCTGAGGGGCACTGAGGAGCACCCAGGGACAGCTGAGGGGCACTGAGAGGTACCCAGGGACAGCTGAGGGGCACTGAGGAGCACCCAGGGACAGCTGAGGGGCACCCAGGGGAAGCTGAGAGGCACTGAGGGGCACTGAGGGGCACCCAGGGGCAGCTGAGGGGCACTGAGGGGCACCCAGGGGCAGCTGAGGGGCACACAGGGACAGCTGAGGGGCACTGAAGGGCACCGAGGGACACTGAGAGGTACCCAGGGGCAGCTGAGGGGCACTGAGGGGTGCTGAGTGGCAGCTGGAGGGCACTGAGGGGTGCTGAGGGGCACTGAGGGGTGGTGAGTGTTACCCAGGGGCAGCTGGGGGGCACTGAGGGGCACTGAGGGGTGCTGAGGGGTGCTGAGTGGCACCCAGGGGAAGCTGAGGGGCACTGAGGGGCACTTGGGGACATCCAACAGGCACTGATGGGCACTGAGGGGCACTGATGGGCACTTGGGGACACCTGAGGGGCACTGAGGGGCACTGAGGGGCACTTGGGGACACCTGAGGGGCACCAAGGGGCACTTGGGGACATCCAACAGGCACTGATGGGCACTGAGGGGCACTGAGGGGCACTTGGGGACACCTGAGGGGCACCAAGGGGCACTTGGGGACATCCAACAGGCACTGATGGGCACTGATGGGCACTGAGGGGCACCGAGGGGCACTTGGGGACATCCAACAGGCACTGATGGGCACTGATGGGCACTGAGGGGCACCGAGGGCCTCCTGCGGGCACAGGTCGGGGCTGCAGGCAGATGGCAGTGCCAAAGGCAGAGCAGCAGCTGGGGGGGCACGGGCAGGGAGGGTGGCACAGAGGGTGGCAGAGGGACTGGCACTGACCACGAAGTACTTCTGCCTGCCAAGCTTCTCCTGCAGCTGGGCACCGAAGACGGCGACCTGCCCGTCGTAGCGGCTGTTGCGCTGCGGGCACCGCGGGCTCAGCGCTGCCACCCTGCCCAGCAGGGCACCCCCACGGGCACCCCCGCGGGCACCACCCCCTGCCGCGGCTGCCTGGGCCCCGGGGGGGCACCCAGCCCCGCCCACGATGCCCCCACCCTGCACTGGGCACTGCCCGAAGGGAAGGGGGACCCCGGCGGGAGGTGCCAGCCGCGTGGGCGACCTGTGGGCAGTGCCCACCTGTGCCCAGCAGCTGCCTGCTGTGCCCAGTGCCTGCTGGCAGACAGCACCCACCTGTGCCCAGCGCCTGCCTAGGGGTGCACAATGCCCACCTGTGCCCCATACCCACCATACCCAATACCCACCCATGCCCCATACCCACCTTACCCAACGCCCACCCATGCCCCATACCCATCCATGCCCAATGCCCATCCATGCCCCATACCCACCACACCCAACGCCCACCCATGCCCCATACCCACCCATGCCCCACACCCCCTTACCCAATGCCCACCCATACCCAATACCCACCCATGCCCCATACCCACCTCACCCAACGCCCACCCATGCCCCATACCCACCCATGCCCCATACCCACCACACCCAATGCCCACCCATACCCAATGCCCACCCATGCCTCACACTCACCCATGCCCCATACCCACCTCACCCAATGCCCACCCATGCCCCACACCCACCTTACCTAATGCCCACCCATGCCCCACACCCACCTTACCCAATGCCCACCCATACCCAATACCCACCCTTGCCCCATACCCACCACACCCAATGCCCACCCATGCCCCACACCCACCCATGCCCCACACCCAGCCACACCCAACACCCACCCATACCAATGCCCACCCATGCCCCACACCCAGCCACACCCAACACCCACCCATACCAATGCCCACCCATGCCCCACACCCAGCCACACCCAACACCCACCCATACCCAATGCCCACCCATACCCAATACCCACCCATGCCCCATACCCACCACACCCAACGCCCACCCATGCCCCACACCCACCCACACCCAACACCCACCCATGCCCCATACCCACCCATGCCCCACACCCAGCCACACCCAACACCCACCCATACCCAATGCCCACCCATACCCCACACCCACCTCACCCAATACCCACCCATGCCCCACACCCACCTCACCCAATACCCACACACCCCATACCCACCACACCCAACACCCACCCATGCCCCACACCCACCTCACCCAACACCCACCCATGCCCCATACCCACCCATGCCCCACACCCACCTCACCCAATACCCACCCATGCCCCACACCCACCTCACCCAATACCCACACACCCCATACCCACCTTACCCAACACCCACCCATGCCCCATACCCACCACACCCAATGCCCACCCATGCCCCATACCCACCTTACCCACTGCCCACCCATACCCAATGCCCACCCATACCCAATGCCCACCCATGCCCCACACCCACCCATGCCCCACACCCACCACACCCAACACCCACCCATACCCAATACCCACCACACCCAACACCCACCCATGCCCCACACCCACCACACCCAACACCCACCCATGCCCCATACCCACCCATGCCCCACACCCACCTTACCCAATACCCACCCATGCCCCATATCCACCTCACCCAATACCCACCCATGCCCCACACCCACCTTACCCAATACCCACACACCCCATACCCACCTTACCCAACGCCCACCCATGCCCCACACCCACCCAATGCCCACCCATGCCCCCCGGTGCCCGCGGGTGCCCTCACCGGGCGGCACTGCTCCTCGGTCAGCAGAGCCTCCTTGCCCTCCTCGGGCAGGCACTCGAGGGCATCGAAGTAGAGCCACTGGGTGATGGGCGTGAACTTGCCAGACACTGCCTGTGCCAAGCGGGCACCGCCTCAGGGCACCGCCTCAGGGCACCGCCTCAGGGCGCTGCCAGCCCCTGCCAGCCCCTGCCAGCCCCTGCCAGCCGCTGCCAGCCTGCCCGCGGCAGGGCGGCACAGAGCAGGAGGGGACTGGGTGGTGGTGGGGGTGGCACAGGGCAGGGTGGCACAGGGCAGGAGGGGACTGGGTGGTGTTGAGGGTGGCACAGAGGTGGGTGAGTGGCACAGGGCAGGGTGGCACAGGGGAGGAGGGGACTGGGTGGTGTTGGGGGTGGCACAGAGGTGGGTGAGTGGCACAGGGCAGGGAGGTGGCAGGAGGGGACTGGGTGGTGGTGGGGGTGGCACAGGGCAGGAGGGGACTGGGTGGTGTTGGGGGTGGCACAGGGCAGGGTGGCACAGGGCAGGAGGAGACTGAAATGGTGTTGGGGGTGGCACTGGGCAGGGTGGCACAGCAGGAGGGGACTGGGTGGTGTGGGGGTGGCACAGGGCAGGGTGGCACAGGGCAGGAGGGGACTGGGTGGTGTTGGGGGTGGCACAGGGCAGGGTGGCAGAGGGCAGGAGGGGACTGGGTGGTGTTGGGGGTGGCACAGGGCAGGGTGGCACAGGGCAGGAGGGGACTGGGTGGTGGTGGGGGTGGCACAGGGCAGGGTGGCACAGGGCAGGAGGGGACTGGGTGGTGTTGGGGGTGGCACAGGGCAGGGTATAACAGGGCAGGAGAGGACTGGGTGGTGGTGGCACAGGGCAGGGTGGCACAGGGCAGGAGGGGACTGGGTGGTGTTGGGGGTGGCACAGGGCAGGGTGGCACAGGGCAGGAGGGGACTGGGTGGTGGTGGGGGTGGCACAGGGCAGGGTGGCACAGGGCAGGAGGGGACTGGGTGGTGTTGGGGGTGGCACAGGGCAGGGTGGCAGAGGGCAGGAGGGGACTGGGTGGTGTGGGGGTGGCACAGGGCAGGGTGGCAGAGGGCAGGAGGGGACTGGGTGGTGTTGGGGGTGGCACAGGGCAGGGTGGCACAGGGCAGGGTGGCAGAGGGCAAGAGGGGACTGCAGTGGTGTTGGGGGGGGCACAGGGCAGGGTGGCACAGGGCAGGAGGGGACTGGGTGGTGTTGGGGGGGGCACAGGGCAGGGTGGCACAGGGCAGGAGGAGACTGAAATGGTGTTGGGGGTGGCACAGGGCAGGGTGGCACAGCAGGAGGGGACTGCAGTGGTGTTGGGGGTGGCACAGGGCAGGGTGGCACAGCAGGAGGGGACTGGGTGGTGCTGGGGGTGGCACAGGGCAGGGTGGCACAGGGGAGGGAGGTGGCAGGAGGAGACTGCAGTGGTCTTGGGGGTGGCACAAAAGTGGGTGGCACAGGGCAGGGAGGTGGCAGGAGGGGACTGGGTGGTCTTGGGGGTGGCACAGGGCAGGGTGGCAGAGGGCAGGAGGGGACTGGGTGGTGTTGGGGGTGGCAGAGAGGTGGGTGAGTGGCACAGGGCAGGGTGGCACAGGGGAGGAGGGGACTGCAGTGGTGTTGGGGGTGGCACAGGGCAGGGTGGCACAGCAGGAGGGGACTGGGTGGTGTTGGGGGTGGCACAGGGCAAGGTGGCAGAGGGCAGGAGGGGACTGGGTGGTGTTGGCACAGAGCAGGAGGGGACTGGGTGGTGTTGGGGGTGGCACAGGGCAGGGTGGCACAGGGCAGGAGGGGACTGGGTGGTGCTGGGGGTGGCACAGGGCAGGGTGGCACAGGGCAGGAGGGGACTGGGTGGTGTTGGCACAGAGCAGGAGGGGACTGGGTGGTGTTGGGGGTGGCACAGGGCAGGGTGGCACAGGGCAGGAGGGGACTGGGTGGTGCTGGGGGTGGCACAGGGCAGGGCGGCACAGCAGGAGGGGACTGGGTGGTGCTGGGGGTGGCACAGGGCAGGGTGGCACAGGGCAGGAGGGGACTGGGTGGTGCTGGGGGTGGCACAGGGCAGGGTGGCACAGGGCAGGGTGGCACAGGATAGAGGTGGCAAGAGGGGATTGGGTGGAGCAGCCTTAGGAGTGGCACAAGGGTGGGTGGCACAGTGCAGAGTGGCACAGCCACTGGGGGACGCTCCTGAGGGCAGGGTGGGTGGCACAGGCGGTGCGGGGGGTGGGTGCCAGGGGCGGCTGGCACAGCCTGGGGGTACCTTCATGACCTCCTGCGCTGCCAGGCCCCCGATGAAGGCGTTGGTGGGTGCCAGGTGCCCTGTGCTCTGCCAGGCCAACTCCTTCACCACCTCCTCCTCCAGCTCCACCCCCGGTGCCAGCTCCCGCGTCAGGGCCAGCACCTCGGCGGCGTCTCCCTGCGGGCACCAGCGGGCACTGCCAGGGGCAGCCTGGGGGCACTGCCAGGGACAGCCTGGGGGCACTGCCAGGGCAGCTTGAGGGCACTGCTGAGCTTGAGGGCACTGCCGGGGGCAGCCTGGGGGCACTGCCAGGGCAGCTTGAGGACACTGCCAGGGCAGCTTGAGGGCACTGCTGAGCTTGGGGGCACTGCCAGGGCAGCCTGAGGGCACTGCAAGGGGCAGCCTGGGGGCACTGCCAGGGCAGCCTCAGGGCACTGCCAGGGACAGCCTGAGGGCACTGCCACGGCAGCTTGAGGGCACTGCCGGGGGCAGCCTGGGGGCACTGCCAGGGCAGATTGAGGGCACTGCCAGGGGCAGCCTGGGGGCACTGCCAGGAGGTGCTTCTGGGTACTGTCAGGAGATGCTGGGGGCACTGCCAGGGGGGTTGGGGGCACTGCCAGGGGAACTTCGGGGCAATGCCAGGTGGTGCATGAGGGCAGCTTGGGGGCACTGCCAGGGCAGCTTGAGGGCACTGCCAGGGGCAGCTTGGGGGCACTGCCAGGGCAGCTTGAGGGCACTGCTGAGCTTGGGGGCACTGCCAGGGCAGTTTGAGGGCACTGCCAGGGGAGTTTGGGGGCAATGCCAGGGTGTGCTTGGGGGCACTGCCAAGAGAACTTGGGGGCACTGCTGGGGGGCACCTTGGGGGCACTGCCAAGAGAACTTGGGGGCACTGCTGGGGGGCACCTTGGGGGCACTGCCAGGGGGTTTTGAGGGCAGTGCCAGGCAGTGCTTGGGGACATTGCTGGAGGTAGCTTGGGGGCACAGCTGGGGGCACCTTGGGGGCAATGCCAGGGCGTGCTTGGGGGCACTGCCAGGGGAGTCTGGGGGCAATGCCAGGGTGTGCTTGGGGGCAATGCCAGGCAGTGCTTGGGGGCACTACCAAGAGAACTTGAGAGCACTGTTGGGGGGCACCTTGGGGGCACTGCCAGGGGAGTCTGGGGGCAATGCCAGGGCGTGCTTGGGGGCACTGCCAAGAGAACTTGGGGGCACTGCTGGGGGGCACCTTGGGGGCACTACCAGGGGGTTTTGAGGGCAATGCCAGGCAGTGCTTGGGGACATTGCTGGAGGTAGCTTGGGGGCACTGCTGGGGGCAGCTTGGGGGCACTGCCAGGGGGTTTGAGGGCAATGCCAGGCAGTGCTTGGGGACATTGCTGGAGGTAGCTTGGGGGCACTGCTGGGGGCAGCTTGGGGGCACTGCCAGGGGGTTTTGAGGGCAATGCCAGGAGCAGCTTGGGGGCACTGCTGGGGGGCTCCGCCAGGGGGTTTTGAGGGCAATGCCAGGCAGTGCTTGGGGCCACTGCCAAGAGAACTTGGGAGCACTGCTGGGGGGCACCTCGGGGGCACTGCCAGGGGGTTTTGAGGGCAGTGCCCTCCCCGTGCCCACCCCCCACTCTGTGCCCGCTCCCCCCATCCCCAACCCCCTTTCTGTGCCCCTTCCCCCCCCCCCAAACAGCTGCCAGCCCCCAGTGCCCCACGGGAGCTGTCTGAACCTGTGCCCCCCCCGGTGCCCACCCCGGTGCCCACCCCGGTGCCCGCTCACCGGGTGCCTGGGCCGTGGCTCTCTGCCATGCTGCTGGATGAAGCGGTGCAGGCCCTGCCAGGCCCAGTGCAGGACGGGAGCCCTCTGGGCCTTGCCGTAGTCAGTGATGAGGAACTCAGGCTCCAACAGCGCCTCCCGCAGGCGCCTCTGGGGATGGCAACGGCGGCGTCAGCGCAGCGCCCCCGCAGGCGGCAATGGGAACTGCAGCTAACGGCGCTCAGCGCAGCGCCCCCGCAGGCGGCAATGGGAACTGCAGCTAACGGCGCTCAGCGCAGCGCCCCCGCAGGCGGCAATGGGAACTGCAGCTAACGGCGGCGTCAGCGCAGCGCCCCCGCAGGCGGCTATGGGAACTGCAGCTACCGGCGCTCGGCGCAGCGCCCCCGCAGGCGGCAATGGGAACTGCAGCTAACGGCGGTGTAAGAGCAGCGCCCCCGCAGGCGGCAATGGGAACTGCAGCTAAGGGCGCTCAGCGCAGCGCCCCCGCAGGCGGCTATGGGAACTGCAGCTAACGGCGGTGTGAGAGCAGCGCCCCCGCAGGCGGCTATGGGAACTGCAGCTAACGGCGGTGTAAGAGCAGCGCCCCCGCAGGCGGCTATGGGAACTGCAGCTAACGGCGGTGTGAGAGCAGCGCCCCCGCAGGCGGCTATGGGAACTGCAGCTAACGGCGGTGTAAGAGCAGCGCCCCCGCAGGCGGCAATGGGAACTGCAGCTAACGGCGGTGTAAGAGCAGCGCCCCCGCAGGCGGCAATGGGAACTGCAGCTAACGGCGCTCAGCACAGCGCCCCCGCAGGCGGCTATGGGAACTGCAGCTAACGGCGGTGTAAGAGCAGCGCCCCCGCAGGCGGCAATGGGAACTGCAGCTAACGGCGGTGTAAGAGCAGCGCCCCCGCAGGCGGCTATGGGAACTGCAGCTAACGGCGTCAGCGCAGCGCCCCCGCAGGCGGCTATGGGAACTGCAGCTAACGGCGGTGTAAGAGCAGCGCCCCCGCAGGCGGCTATGGGAACTGCAGCTAACGGCGCTCAGCGCAGCGCCCCCGCAGGCGGCAATGGGAACTGCAGTTAACGGCGGTGTAAGAGCAGCGCCCCCGCAGGCGGCTATGGGAACTGCAGCTAACGGCGGTGTAAGAGCAGCGCCCCCGCAGGCGGCTATGGGAACTGCAGCTAACGGCGCTCAGCGCAGCGCCCCCGCAGGCGGCTATGGGAACTGCAGCTAACGGCGGTGTAAGAGCAGCGCCCCCGCAGGCGGCAATGGGAACTGCAGCTAACGGCGCTCAGCGCAGCGCCCCCGCAGGCGGCAATGGGAACTGCAGCTAACGGCGGTGTAAGAGCAGCGCCCCCGCAGGCGGCTATGGGAACTGCAGCTAACGGCGGTGTAAGAGCAGCGCCCCCGCAGGCGGCAATGGGAACTGCAGCTAACGGCGGTGTAAGAGCAGCGCCCCCGCAGGCGGCAATGGGAACTGCAGCTAACGGCGGTGTAAGAGCAGCGCCCCCGCAGGCGGCTATGGGAACTGCAGCTAACGGCGGTGTGAGAGCAGCGCCCCCGCAGGCGGCAATGGGAACTGCAGCTAACGGCGGTGTAAGAGCAGCGCCCCCGCAGGCGGCTATGGGAACTGCAGCTAACGGCGGTGTAAGAGCAGCGCCCCCGCAGGCGGCTATGGGAACTGCAGCTAACGGCGGTGTAAGAGCAGCGCCCCCGCAGGCGGCAATGGGAACTGCAGCTAACGGCGGTGTAAGAGCAGCGCCCCCGCAGGCGGCTATGGGAACTGCAGCTAACGGCGCTCAGCGCAGCGCCCCCGCAGGCGGCAATGGGAACTGCAGCTAACGGCGGTGTAAGAGCAGCGCCCCCGCAGGCGGCAATGGGAACTGCAGCTAACGGCGCTCAGCGCAGCGCCCCCGCAGGCGGCAATGGGAACTGCAGCTAACGGCGGTGTAAGAGCAGCGCCCCCCGCAGGCGGCAATGGGAACTGCAGCTAACGGCGCTCAGCGCAGCGCCCCCGCAGGCGGCAATGGGAACTGCAGCTAACGGCGGTGTAAGAGCAGCGCCCCCGCAGGCGGCTATGGGAACTGCAGCTAACGGCGGTGTAAGAGCAGCGCCCCCGCAGGCGGCTATGGGAACTGCAGCTAACGGCGCTCAGCGCAGCGCCCCCGCAGGCGGCAATGGGAACTGCAGCTAACGGCGCTCAGCGCAGCGCCCCCGCAGGCGGCAATGGGAACTGCAGCTAACGGCGGTGTAAGAGCAGCGCCCCCGCAGGCGGCAATGGGAACTGCAGCTAACGGCGGTGTAAGAGCAGCGCCCCCCGCAGGCGGCAATGGGAACTGCAGCTAACGGCGGTGTAAGAGCAGCGCCCCCGCAGGCGGCAATGGGAACTGCAGCTAACGGCGGTGTAAGAGCAGCGCCCCCCGCAGGCGGCTATGGGAACTGCAGCTAACGGCGGTGTGAGAGCAGCGCCCCCGCAGGCGGCAATGGGAACTGCAGCTAACGGCGGTGTAAGAGCAGCGCCCCCGCAGGCGGCTATGGGAACTGCAGCTAACGGCGGTGTAAGAGCAGCGCCCCCGCAGGCGGCAATGGGAACTGCAGCTAACGGCGGTGTAAGAGCAGCGCCCCCGCAGGCGGCTATGGGAACTGCAGCTAACGGCGCTCAGCGCAGCGCCCCCCGCAGGCGGCAATGGGAACTGCAGCTAACGGCGGTGTAAGAGCAGCGCCCCCGCAGGCGGCAATGGGAACTGCAGCTAACGGCGGTGTGAGAGCAGCGCCCCCGCAGGCGGCAATGGGAACTGCAGCTAACGGCGGTGTAAGAGCAGCGCCCCCGCAGGCGGCTATGGGAACTGCAGCTAACGGCGGTGTAAGAGCAGCGCCCCCGCAGGCGGCAATGGGAACTGCAGCTAACGGCGGTGTAAGAGCAGCGCCCCCGCAGGCGGCTATGGGAACTGCAGCTAACGGCGCTCAGCGCAGCGCCCCCGCAGGCGGCAATGGGAACTGCAGCTAACGGCGGTGTAAGAGCAGCGCCCCCGCAGGCGGCAATGGGAACTGCAGCTAACGGCGGTGTAAGAGCAGCGCCCCCGCAGGCGGCTATGGGAACTGCAGCTAACGGCGGTGTAAGAGCAGCGCCCCCGCAGGCGGCTATGGGAACTGCAGCTAACGGCGGTGTGAGAGCAGCGCCCCCGCAGGCGGCAATGGGAACTGCAGCTAACGGCGGTGTAAGAGCAGCGCCCCCGCAGGCGGCAATGGGAACTGCAGCTAACGGCGGTGTAAGAGCAGCGCCCCCGCAGGCGGCAATGGGAACTGCAGCTAACGGCGGTGTAAGAGCAGCGCCCCCGCAGGCGGCTATGGGAACTGCAGCTAACGGCGCTCAGCACAGCGCCCCCGCAGGCGGCAATGGGAACTGCAGCTAACGGCGCTCGGCGCAGCGCCCCCGCAGGCGGCTATGGGAACTGCAGCTAACGGCGCTCAGCACAGCGCCCCCGCAGGCGGCTATGGGAACTGCAGCTAACGGCGCTCGGCGCAGCGCCCCCGAAGATGCCCTCCCAGACCCTCCCAGTGCCCCTCGATGCCCTCCCAGTGCCCCTCAGCCCCCTCCCAGTGCCCTCAATGCCCTCCCAGTGCCCCTCCATGGCCTCTCAGTGCCCCTCCATGCCCTCCCAATGCCCTCCCAGTGCCCTCAATGCCCTCCCAATGCCCCTCAATCACCTCCTAATGCCCCTCAATGCCCTGCCAGTGCCCTCTACACCCGCCCAATGCCCCTCCATGCCCTCCCAGTGCCCCTCCATGCCCTCCCCGTGTCCCCAGTGCCCTCAATGCCCTCCCAATGCCCCTCAGTCACCTCCTAATGCCCCTCAATGCCCTGCCAGTGCCCTCTACACCCGCCCAATGCCCCTCCATGCCCTCCCAGTGCCCTCAATGCCCTCCCAGTGCCCTCTACACCCTCCCAATGCCCCTCCATGCCCTCCCAATGCCCCTCAATCCCCTCCCAGTGCCCCTCCATGCCCTCCCAGTGCCCTCAACGCCCTCCCAGTGCCCCTCCATGCCCTCTCAGTGCCCTCAATGCCCTCCCAATGCCCCTCAATCACCTCCTAACGCCCCTCAATGCCCTGCCAGTGCCATCCAAACCTCTCCCAGTGCCCTCTACACCCTCCCAATGCCCCTCCATGCCCTCCCAATGCCCCTCCATGCCCTCCCAGTGCCCCTCCATGCCCTCCCCGTGACCCCAGTGCCCTCCCAGTGCCCTCAATGCCCTCCCAATGCCCCTCGATCACCTCCTAATGCCCCTCAATGCCCTGCCAGTGCCCTCTACACCCTCCCAATGCCCCTCCATGCCCTCCCAGTGCCCTCAATGCCCTCCTAGTGCCCCCCAAACCCCTCCCAGTGCCCTCAATGCCCTCCCAATGCCCCTCAATCACCTCCTAATGCCCCTCAATGCCCTGCCAGTGCCCTCCAAACCTCTCCCAGTGCCCTCTACACCCTCCCAATGCCCCTCCATGCCCTCCCAGTGCCCCTCCATGCCCTCCCTGTGCCCCTCCATGCCCTCCCCGTGTCCCCAGTGCCCTCCCAGTGCTCTCAATGCCCTCCCAATGCCCCTCGATCACCTCCTAATGCCCCTCAATGCCCTGCCAGTGCCCTCTACACCCTCCCAATGCCCCTCCATGCCCTCCCAGTGCCCTCAACGCCCTCCCAGTGCCCCTCAATGCCCTCCCAGTGCTCTCAATGCCCTCCCAATGCCCCTCGATCACCTCCTAATGCCCCTCAATGCCCTGCCAGTGCCCTCTACACCCTCCCAGTGCCCCTCCATGCCCTCCCAGTGCCCTCAACGCCCTCCCAGTGCCCCTCAATGCCCTCCCAGTGCCCTCAATGCCCTCCCAATGCCCCTCAATGTCCTCCCAGTGCTCCTCCATGCCCTCCCAGTGCCCCCCAAACCCCTCCCAATGCCCTCTAATGCCCTCCCAGTGCCCTCAATGCCCTCCCAATGCCCCTCAATCACCTCCTAATGCCCCTCAATGCCCTCCCAGTGCCCTCCCAATGCCCCTCAATCACCTCCTAATGCCCCTCAAGGCCTTCCCAGTGCCCCTCCATGCCCTCCCAGTGCCCTCTACACCCTCCCAGTGCCCCTCCATGCCCTCCCAGTGCCCCTCCATGCCCTCCCCGTGCCCCTCCATGCCCTCCCCGTGCCCCCAGTGCCCACCCTGCACTCACAAACTGGATGTGCTTGGGCATCTTGACCTGGGTGACGATGCCACCCCGCAGGTAGTCGCCGTAGCCGCTGGTGTCGCCGATGCTGAAGGTGTAGGGGCCTGGGGGTGGGCACAGAGCTGTAGGGGGCACCCAAGCCTGGGCACCTGGGCACCCCAGGGCACCCCCAGAGGGAGGCTGGGGGCCAGGGTGCCCCACAGAGAGAGCAGCCAAGGCTCCTACAGGGGGCACCTGGGCACCTACAGAGGGCACCTGGGCACCTACAGAGGGCACCTGGGCACGTACAGAGGGCACCTGGGCACTGACAGAGGGCACCCAGGCAGTCAGCACCCCCACAGAGGGCACCTGGGCACCAACAGAGGGCACCTGGGCACCTACAGAGGGCACCTGGGCACCTACAGAGGGCACCTGGGCACCAACAGAGGGCACTCAGCTCCTCCATGTGCCCACCCCCCTGTGCCCACCTTACCCAGCACAGTGATCTGCAGGGGGGCACAGCTGTTCAGCTCCTCCATGCCCACCCTGTGCCCACCCTCCTGTGCCCACCTTACCCAGCACAGTGATCTGCAGGGGGGCACAGCTGCTCAGCTCCTCCATGCCCACCCTGTGCCCACCCTCCTGTGCCCACCCTGTGCCCACCTTACCCAGCACAGTGATCTGCAGGGGGGCACAGCTGCTCAGGTCCTCCATGCCCACCCTGTGCCCACCCTCCTGTGCCCACCCTGTGCCCACCTTACCCAGCACAGTGATCTGCAGGGGGGCACAGCTGCTCAGCTCCTCCATGCCCACCCTGTGCCCACCCTCCTGTGCCCACCTTACCCAGCACAGTGATCTGCAGGGGGGCACAGCTGCTCAGGTCCTCCATGCCCACCCTGTGCCCACCCTCCTGTGCCCACCCTGTGCCCACCTTACCCAGCACAGTGATCTGCAGGGGGGCACAGCTGCTCAGCTCCTCCATGCCCACCCTGTGCCCACCCTCCTGTGCCCACCTTACCCAGCACAGTGATCTGCAGGGGGGCACAGCTGCTCAGCTCCTCCATGCCCACCCTGTGCCCACCCTCCTGTGCCCACCTTACCCAGCACAGTGATCTGCAGGGGGGCACAGCTGCTCAGCTCCTCCATGCCCACCCTGTGCCCACCCTCCTGTGCCCACCTTACCCAGCACAGTGATCTGCAGGGGGGCACAGCTGCTCAGCTCCTCCATGCCCACCCTGTGCCCACCCTCCTGTGCCCACCCTGTGCCCACCTTACCCAGCACAGTGATCTGCAGGGGGGCACAGCTGCTCAGCTCCTCCATGCCCACCCTGTGCCCACCCTCCTGTGCCCACCTTACCCAGCACAGTGATCTGCAGGGGGGCACAGCTGTTCAGCTCCTCCATGCCCACCCTGTGCCCACCCTCCTGTGCCCACCTTACCCAGCACAGTGATCTGCAGGGGGGCACAGCTGTTCAGCTCCTCCATGCCCTGCACCTCGCTGAAGCTGACAAAGTCTCCACTCTCAAACCCATGCCTGGCATCATCCAGGCAGGTCACCTCCCCTGGGCACCCCTGTGGGCACAGGAGTGGGCATCAGAGAGGGCAGCCTGGCCCAAGGGGCAGCCTGGCACAAAGGCAGCCTGGCACAGGGGCAGCCTTGCCCCTGGGGATGGTACTCAGGGGGAAGAGTGGTGCCCAGCTGGCATAGGAGGCACTCAGGTGGGCACTCAAGGGGCAGATGGTGCCCAGCTGGCATAGGAGGGGGGCACTCAGGTGGGCACTCAAGGGGCAGATGGTGCCCAGCTGGCATAGCAGGGGGGCACTCAGGTGGGCAGATGATGCCCAGCTGGCACTCAGAGGGCACTCGAGGGGCATATGGTGCCCAGCTGGCACAGAAGTGGGCACTGAGGGGGCAGAGTGGTGCCCAGCTGGCATACAAGGGGCACTTAGGGGGGGCACTTAGGGAGCAGAGCAGTGCCCAGCTGGCACTCAGGGGGCAGATGGTGCCCAGCTGGCATACAAGGGGCACTTAGGGAGCAGAGCGGTGCCCAGATGGCACTCAGAGGGGCACTCAGGGGGCAGAGTGGTGCCCAGCTGGCACTCAGAGGGGCACTCAGGGGGCAGAGTGGTGCCCAGCTGGCACAGGCGGCACTCAGGGGGCACTCAAGGGCAAATGGTGCCCAGCTGGCACTCAGAGGGGCACCCAAGAGGCAGAGCAGTGCCCAGCTGGCACTCAGGGGGCAAATGGTGCTCAGCTGGCATAGGAGGGGGCACTCAGGGGGCAGATAATGCCCAGCTGGCACTCAGAGGGCACTCAAGGGGCATATGGTGCCCAGCTGGCACAGAAGTGGGCACTCAGGGGGGCACTCAGGGAGCAGAGTGGTGCCCAGCTGGCATACAAGGGGCACTTAGGGGGGCACTTAGGGAGCAGAGCGGTGCCCAGATGGCACTCAGAGGGGCACTCAGGGGGCACTCAGGTTGGCACTCAGGGGGCAGAGTGGTGCCCAGCTGGCACTCAGAGGGGCACTCAGGGGGCAGAGTGGTGCCCAGCTGGCACAGGGGGCACTCAGGGGGCACTCAAGGGCAAATGGTGCCCAGCTGGCACTCAGAGGGCACTCAAGGGGCATATGGTGCCCAGCTGGCATACAAGGGGCACTTAGGGGGACACTTAGGGAGCAGAGCAGTGCCCAGATGGCACTCAGAGGGGCACTCAGGGGCAGAGTGGTGACTACCTGGCACTCAGGGGGCAAATGGTGCCCAGCAGGCACTCAGGGAGCACACAGGTAGGCACTCAGAGGGCACTCAGGGGGCAGAGTGGTGCCCAGCTGGCATACAAGGGGCACTCAGGGGGCAGAAGGTGCCCAGCTGGCACAGAGGGGGGCACTCAGGGGGCAGAGTGGTGCCCAGCTGGCACAGAGGGGGGCACTCAGGGGGCAGATGGTGCCCAGCTGGCACAGAGGGGGGCACTCAGGGGGCAGATGGTGCCCAGCTGGCACCCCCACCTTGGTGATCATGGAGACCATGGCACTGAGGGGCTGCTCCCCGTTGGCATCAGTCACCACCAGGTCCTCCCCGAAGTCACAGAACAGCTGCCTGCAGCGTGGGCACCGCGGGCACAGCTGGCACCTGGGCACCTGCCAGCACAGCCTGGCACCTCCCACACCCCCCTCTGTGCCCAGGTGCCCCTGCCAGCTGCCCAGAACCCCACAGAAGGGGCCAAGGTGCCCAGCAAAAGCTCTCAGATGCCCCCAGGTGCCCACCAAAGCCTCCAGGTGCCCACCAGAGCCCCCCAAATGCCCCCAGATGCCCACCACAGCCTCCCAGATGCCCCCAAGTGCCCACCAAAGCCTCCCAGATGCCCACTACAGCCTCCCTAGAGCCCCCAGGTGCCCACCACAGCCTCCCAGGTGCCCACCAAAGCCTCCCAGGTGCCCACCAAAGCCTCCCAGGTGCCCACCAGAACCTCTAAGGCAGCCCCAGATACCCCCAGGTGCCCACCACAGCCTCCCTGATGCCCCCCAAATGCCCTCAGGTGCCCACCACAGCCTCCCAGATGCCCACCAGAGGCTCTCAGATGCCCCTCAAAGGTGCCCAGGTGCCCACTACAGCCTCCCAGGTGCCCATCCAAGCCTCCCTGATGCCCACCAGAGGCTCCCAGATGCCCCTCAAAGGTGCCCAGATGCCCACTACAAGCTCCCAGGTACCCACCAGAGCCTCTCAGATGCCCACTACAGCCTCCCAGGTGCCCACTAGAGACCCCCAAATGCCCCCAGGTGCCCACCAAGGCCTCCCAGATGTCCACCACAGGCTCCCAGATGCCCACCACAGCCTCCCAAATACCCCCAGATGCCCTCCAAAGCCTCCCAGGTGCCCACCAAGGCTTCCCAGATGCCCCCAGGTGCCCACCACAGCTTCCCAGATGCCCACCACAGCCTCTTAGATGCCCACCAGATCCTTCCAGGTGCCCACCAGAGCTCCCCAAACGCCCCCAGGTGCCCACCAAGGCCTCCCAAATGCCCCCAGGTGCCCACCACAGCCTCCCAGATGCCCACTACAGCCTCCCAAGTGCCCCCAGGTGCCCACCACAGCCTCCCAGGAGCCCACCAGAACCTCTAAGGCAGCCCCAGATGCCCCCAGGTGCCCACCACAGCCTCCCAGGTGCCCACCAGAGCCTCTCAGATGCCCCTCAAAGGTGCCCAGATGCCCACTACTGCCTCCCAGGTACCCACCACAGCCTCCCAGATGCCCCCAGGTGCCCACCACAGCCTCCCAGGTGCCCACCAGAGCCTCTCAGATGCCCACCAAAGCCTCCCAGGTGACCACCAGAACCCTTAAGAAGGCCCCAGATGCCCCCAGGTGCCCACCCGAGCTTCCCAGCTGCCCACCAGAGCCTCTAAGATGCCCCCAGGTGCCCACCACAGCCTCCCAATTGCCTGCCAGAGGCTCCCAGATGCACCTCAAAGGTGCCCAGGTGCCCACCACAGCCTCCCAAATGCCCCCAGGTGCCCATCCAAGCCTCCCTGATGCCCACCAGAGGCCCCCAGGTGCCCATCAAAGCCCCCCAGATGCCCCTCAAAGGTGCCCAGATGCCCACCACAGGCCCCCAGGTGCCCATCAAAGCCCTCCAAATACCCCCAGATGCCCTCCAAAGCCTCCCAGATGCCCACTACAGCCTCCCAAGTGCCCCCAGGTGCCCACCACAGCCTCTTAGATGCCCACCAGATCCTTCCAGGTGCCCACCAGAGCCCCCCAAATGCCCCCAGGTGCCCACCACAGCCTCCCAGGTGCCCACTACAGCCTCCCAAGTGCCCCCAGGTGCCCACCACAGCCTCCCAGGTGCCCACTAGAGCCCCCCAAATGCCCCCAGGTGCCCACCAAGGCCTCCCAAATGCCCCCAGGTGCCCACCACAGCCTCCCAGATGCCCACTACAGCCTCCCAAGTGCCCCCAGGTGCCCACCACAGCCTCCCAGGTGCCCACCAGAGCCTCTCAGATGCCCCTCAAAGGTGCCCAGATGCCCACTACTGCCTCCCAGGTACCCACCAAAGCCTCCCAGATGCCCCCAGGTGCCCACCACAGCCTCCCAGGTGCCCACCAGAGCCACCCAAATGCCCCCAGATGCCCACCAAAGCCTCCCAGGTGCCCACTACAGCCTCCCAAATGCCCCCAGGTGCCCACCACAACCTCCCAGGTGCCCACCAGAGCTCCCCAAACGCCCCCAGGTGCCCACCAGAGGCCTCCCAAATGCCCATCGCAGCCTCCCAGCTGCCCACCACAGGCTCCCAGGTGCCCAGGGGGTGCCCAGGGGGTGCCCAGGGGGTGCCCAGGGGGTGCCCTCACCCAAAGAGCCCACGGGTGTCTGCCACCACCAGCTTGATGCCATTGCTGTGGCAGAAGTCTCCCACCCACAGCTGCTCCTCCAGGGGGGAGTTGGTCAGCACCACCACCTGCAGCGGGCACCAGCGTTGGCACCGAGGCTGGCACCAGCCCTGGCACCACAGCAGCCAGCTGGGCTGCAGGCAGGGCACCCCAAAGGGCACCCCTGAGAGGTGGCAGCAAGGAGAAAGGGCACAGGTGGGCAGAGGGGGGGGGCAGAGTGGCACGGGGGGGAGGGGCAGAGGGCACAGGTGGGGAGTGAAGGGCACAGGTGGGCAGAGAGGGGCACAAAGGGGCACAGAGAGGGGCAAAAAGGGGCAGAGGTGGGCACAGGTGGGGAGTGAAGGGCACAGGTGGGCAAAGAGGGGCACAAAGGGGCAC